>NC_056741.1:412677531-412742531 GCF_019279795.1 Protopterus annectens
GTTAAGGTGTTTACCTTACAGACACAAGGTGCAGGGTTTGATTCTCACATTGGGCAATTGGCTACGCTTAAAGTGGCCCACAAGGGTAGTTAACCTAGTACTAATCTATGAACCTATGAACCTATGTACATCTTCTAGTGATAGAAGTGCTTCCAGGGAGTGCAGTTTTTTGTTTAAGCTCCTAGCTTTTAGCAGCATGACTCTTATTTTGTTCTGATTGGTTAAATTCATGTCAGTAATGTTGTTTTTGAGACCTTGCCTAAAAAAGGCACTTTGGGGGATGCAAGAGCCTTTGCCAGCAGCTGAAAGCCTACGGGTACCAGGTGCAAACCATCTCTGGCAAGGCAGCGAGGTTTGTCGACCGTGGCTTCCAAGGCAAACAGGAACTGGATCCCCTTGGAATGACACCAAAACTAAGCCAATTATTGAAGTCAGTAATTTTTTTAGTTCAGCAGCATTCTAGGAGAAGGTTGTATGGTGCTCAAGGCTAGGGACATACCTGCCTGGGACACGTACTCAGAAAGCTCTACCATGTCTCTCTTCATATAGTCCAGCGAGGTACATCTCAGGTCATTCACAGCAACATGAACTATGAGTCGTAACGGTACTTGTTGCTGAGAGACCTGAGTGCATGCATGCTTTGGTGAATTGTGGCATGGGACAGGCAGCTGACCATGACTTTCTCCTTGTCCAACCTGCTGAGTGGTACATCCATGTGTCTCACTATTGAGTCTCCAATGACAAGAAACCTTGTTTTTGGTGGATCAGGCATTGGTGTAGCTATGTGTCACAATTACAGTTAATGGAATTCCTGTGTTAGGTATACAATTTGAGAATAAAGATACAAGTAGAATTCAGTGGGGAAAAACAATAGAAGAAATAAAACACACCTGTCTTTTCTGGAGAACATATAAATTATCATTCAGGAAAAAGGTTTATTTGATAAATTCAATATGGATGGGAAAAATATCATACTTCGCAAGTGTATTTGTGTTGCCAACAGTATTTTAAAAAGGATTATTGCAGATAATTTTTCATTTATATGGGGTTCTAGATTAAACCCAGTAAAAGAGGAGTTTTGTATGCAAATAAAGAGGAAGGAGATTTAGGGATTTTTAACCCAGTGGTATATGCTGTTTCATTAAATTTGTACAAAGTGTTAAAGTGGATAAATGAAACAGATGAGAGATTAGTAATAAAGTTGTATAAATATCTAAAAATAAGAAGCAAATGGTGTAATGAAAAGCTAGGATGTGAAGATTTTTTGTGGAGACTGATAGACAAATTACCAGTAAAAGGATATATAAAAGGATATGCCATATAAAAAGAAAAGTGAAAGACTGTGTTTACATGGTCAAGAAGAAGCAACTCAGCACATAAATAATATAATAAAAATTCAACAAAAATGTTTTTATAATGTGGTAAGAGATAACAATATTTAATAAAAGTATAAAAACAAAGTATATAATTGTTAATGAAACAATAATTCTGTTTAGAAAATATATAAACATGAGCCCAGATATAAAGATATGTTTTTTTTTTATATTACATCCTATAGCTTGTACAAAAGAATGTATGATTACCTTTGATTCAAATGTAATTAAAGAGCTTAAAGAAAAATAAGTGATTTATTGGTATCAAATACTCAATGGTAATACATTACTTGCACTAGATCAAATCAAAAGGAAATTTGAGTTCGATGATAAATTGCGGCTACCAGTACAACAAATAAGACAGTACATCACAAATAAGCTGGAATTCATGACACCAACTTTTAAAAATAATAATCCTAAGTTCATAGATCTTTTGATACTTTTAATAAATAATACTTATAAAGGACAAGGATATCTATTCAAAATTCATAAGACACTTAAAGAACTATATCAATAATAGTTATTGGAATTATAATCAAGTTAATCAAGTCGATCCTGATAAAAATGAAAAAGAAATGATCGTTTTATCACCAAGCCTTACTACGAAGTCAGTTCAGTGGAAACTATATGCATGGAAATTCCTACATAAATTCTTTCTAACCCCTCATAGATTAGAACTAATATGTAAGAAACATTGATTGTTGGAGATGTAAAACTCATACAAAAGCAGATTGGGAACACATGTTTTTTTTGATTGTCATTCACTGAATAAATATTGGTTTGAAATTATTTCTTTCAAACAACTTTTAATGATACTTTTCAGTTAACCAAATCATTAGTTTTGTTTAATGTATCCATACCACAATGTGTCCCAAAAGTAAAATATCCTTTACTGTGGACATTGCTTGCCATTGCACATAAAGCCACAACAACTTACTGGAAGAGTAATGCACCACCAACTTTTCAAGTTTTCAAGAAAATTGCAGTCTTCGTGTCTTGAACGGAAGTAGCAACTATAAAGAAAAGAACTGATAAGACAACGTCATACATCACTTATTGGCAGAAAGTTAACGAAATATTGGACAAAACTAATTGAACTGATAAGTCAGCACAGCATCGTAACACAAATTGCATATTGTATATGGAAATGTGATGTTATAGATTGTATACTTAGGCAATTGCATATAGTTTCTTTTGTAAATAGTTGACTAGTTAATTATGTTATGTTATTTTTATGTTTCACTATTTATGGTTCAGTCTATTTGAAGATAAGGAAAAAAAATTGAATAAAAACTTCTTTGAGTAAAAAAAGAAACTACTGAGTATTTGTTTTTGAAATGTAAAAGAGTAAAAAAGTTATGGGGAAAGCTATGTAAAGAAGTTTTTTTTCGAAGATATTTGGTTAACATAGACATTTGTATGATTTAATATGGCTATTATAGGAATAGATGTAAAAATATGTTAGAATAGATAAATTCATGTCATATGGGTTATATGGAATGAAAGAATAAATGAAGAATAAATTAAATAGTGTTTAATGGTAAATGGATTTTAGCAACAATATTAAGTAAAATTCGATAGTGGTTATGGAAAAGGGAGTGGGGGTCTAATAAGGATGAAAATGTACTGTGTAAGGAAAATTATAAATGTGTGTAAATATATTTATCTATATATTTGTACATGTGTAAATATTTATAAATATGCAAATACATTGTACATAAAAGTTTTTTTTTTGTATATAAATAAATGACCACTACTCTTTTTGATATATGCCACAGGATCTTTTACAACTACCACCAACTCAGGCAGATATGGCCTTATTTGAACATGTCATCTGCAGGATGACACACTCAGGAGTGCTACATAAGAAGGTGCTGCACTCAGGAGTGTAGGACCCTGTTATGTTGCACTGAAGTGTCTAGAATCGATCTACCTAGTGTATGAACAGAATCCACAGCCTTCTGCACCAAAAGTAAGTATGCTACCAGATGCTCCATTAACACTGCTATTCATACACTATATCTTGACCTAACTGAAACATTTGACACTGTACCCCATACAGGCATAATCTTCTTCTTTCGGCTTTTCCCGGTTAGGGTCGCCACAGCGGATCACCTGTCCGCTCATGATTGGCAGTGGAGTTTTTATGGTGTCGAGGTGCCAGCCCGGCACCCAAGGCACACACATGCACACACGCACTCATGCGTAAGGCCAATTTAGAGTGTCCAGTCCACCTACAGCATGTCTTTGGGATGTGGGAGGAAACTGGAGCACCAGGAGGAAACCCACACGACCACAGGGAGGACATGCAGACTCCGCACAGAAGGCACCCCAGCTGAGGATCGAACCAGAGAACCTCTTGCTGTGAGGCGGCAATGCTAACTGCTGCACAACCACTGGCCTCCATACAGGCATAATAAGTAAGCTAAATACTTTATAGATCCTTATGTGGTAAGACGGGTAGCAAACTCGCTGAAAGGCAAATTGTGTGAGTTTGAAGGTGGTTAGCAGAATCCCTTGAGGCTCTGCACTTGGACCCCTCCTTTTCAGCATGTACTTCTCTGGTCTTTGAACCAAGAACTAGGATCTCAGGTTAACTAGGCATGCTGATGACTGCAAATTAGATGTTATTGTTGCGACCTCCTTTGAGACCTGAACTCTTCAGAAAGAACTTACCATAGTTATTACCCGGTGCACTAAAATTGATTATAATTAAACATGAAAACGTGTGGTATCATTTCATTTGGCAAGCAACCCCACCCTCAACATATAGTATTGACAGTTCTTCACCACTAAATAAAAATGTAGTCAGGGACTGGGGTATTTGGGTTGATGGTTCCTTCTCCTTTTATCTTCATGTGGTAATTGTAGTCAAAAAATCCTTCTCCTTAGCACAACTAGTAGCCCAGGGTTTGTCATTCAGATCTAAAGATGTCATTGTTCATATTCAGCATTGATTAGACCAATTATTGAGTTCAGTTCCTCCCTCAGGATGTACCTCTCTCAACATATCAAATGGCTAGAGAAGTCCCAGAGGTTCCTGAGATGATTTCAGACTTAAAGTGTCTCTGTCCCTTTACTTAGTATCTTATAGACTCTTCAGGGGTGAGCTGTGCCTCACCAGCTATGCCATTAAAGACCCCATTGTCCTTGATCTCCTGGATCTCCGGTATCTCCACAAGTCTAGTAACTTAGCAAATGCTAGAAGCAGGGGCCTAAACCTTCACCAGCAGATAAACAGAAAGTAATGGAGAGAGATGCATTTTGCAGCACTTCCCCATCTTTTGAATAAGTAAAGCAGAACTGAACCCTGAACTAAAAGGGCCATCAGGCACAGCATGAAGCATCTCTTGTCATTTTCTGGTTTAGAAAACGAGGAAAAGACCTTAGTTCTTTGAATTTTTTGAGTGCCACAAAGGAATTCAAAGGAATTTTAAGGCAGTGTAGTCATCTTGTAACCATCAGCACCTAGCAAATACCTACCTTCAGGCTGTTCACCCTTTCTCAAGGAGGGCTAGGCCTGTTAGTCCTTGGGTAAATTTGAGGTTAACCCATTCAATCATTCAGGTTATGTTTGAAGGATGATAATGTACTGCTTTACTTATTCAAAAGATGGGGAAGTGCTGCAAAATGCATCTCTCTCCATTACTTTCTGTTTATCTGCTGGTGATGGTTTAGGTCCCTGCTTCTAGTGTTTGCTAAGTTACTAGACTTGCGGAGATACCGGAGATCCAGGAGATCAAGGACAATGGGGTTCAGGGTTAGTGGTCATCTTCACATAAGCCTTAGCAGAACTGAAGAGAAACGATAACTATTTTCCTAGCTGTCTCCTATCACAGCATTCAAGCCAATCCTAAGGCTAGGGTTATACAAATAGCGATGAACATCATCTCGGTGGTGGTGGGTAGACCCTCTTCTAGCCTGTCTGCAAGCAAGCTATGTTAGTTTGTGAACAGAAACTTCAGAGGGACCTATCTCTTCAGGCCATTTATATTCCATGTTAACTGCTGGTGAAAAGTGATTCAGTAAATTAGGTCCAGCCAATTGGGACAATCTTCCTGCAGATGTAAGGCAGCAACAGACACCACTATACTTCCAAGCTTCAGAGATATTCTCCTTACACAATATCAGTGCAACTTTTAGTGATATTGGATAGACATAAGAAAAAACGTATTTGCCAGTTTGCTAACTGTACAGTGTTGACAGCTTGAATTAATGTGGAACACAAACAAACTGAGACTTTGCATATCAATAATAAATACTTTTTCATTGTAATCAGAAAATGTAATGCTGTTGTAGTCTTTACCAGTGTAATTGTAATATTTGATGCTGTTGTAATATAGCAATAACCCACGCCTGAGTGTGGGTAATGCTGGATTTACCCACGGTTGGCGTGGTTTCGCCCGAGGGACCAAACAAAGCCAACCGTGGGTAAATCCAGCATTACCCACACCCAGAAGTGGGTTATTGCTATTATACAATGACATTATTTAAGAAAAGAAATAATTACTTTTCTTAAATAATGGCATTGCATAATGCCTCTTTACTGCCCTTCCGCAGCTGTCTGGCATTCTGCGGCAGTTCTGATGTACTGCGTAGGCATGCGCAGTACATCAGAGCTGTGGGCAAAAGCAATGGAGAACGCAAGATCTCCGTTGCTTGTTTTTTTAAAAAAACTGTCTTGCTATGTTAAATGGGTTTAACATAGCGAGACAGCTTTAAAATAAGCAACGGATATCTCCGTTGCTTATTTTAAAGCTGTCTCGCTATGTTAAACCCATTTAATATAGCGAGACAGCTTTAAAAAAAAAGCAACGGAGATCGCACACTGTGTCACTATGTTAAAGGAGTTTAACATAGCGAGACAGCTTTAAAAAAAGCAACGGAGATCTCCGTTGCTTTTTTTAAACCTGTGTCGCTATGTTAAACTCTTTTAACATAGCAAGACAGTGTTTTATACTAACGGAAAAAGTCCGGGCGACCGGACCTTTTTTCGTTAGTATATTGAGGGATTTACAACGGGCACGCTGGTTGAGCTGGCCAATCAGCGTGCACGTTTTAGGGGAGGCATTGTATAATTAATTTTATTCTGTGTATGTTCTTCTCACTGCTCCAGCAGGAACTCTGGTAATGTCTGAAAAGGGCCCTATGGCCAGTCCACCTATCTGTCTAACCAATGAAATAAAGACTGATGTTAAGTTGTCAATCTCGCCTTCATTCTTGCTGGATGGTTCGGAGCCGATCCTCGGCGCCGACTCGGCCACTCTAAAAGCTCGAGAGCTAGTTTCACCGGCTCGAGGCTCCCCTATATCCCACAATGCTAGGCGGTAACTTCCTCAGATCTCGTTTGCCGCTACGCGATCGAGGTGCCTTTTTCAACCGGCTCAGGTTAGTTTAAACTTTTGACAAGTTTAGTCAGTCAGAAACCCCTTTAAGTTAGCTCCCTTTCATAACTTTATATAGTTAAATATTTTTATCCCCTTTAGTTAATTTTTTCACCAATCTTCCTATCCTAAATTATCTAACCTTTCCCTTGGGCTTTAGGCCCTCTCCTCCCTCCCTTGGTAGTTGGAGTGTCTGTGTTTTTGTAGGGAATTTTAGTTTAAACCTTGGAAGTTTTAATTTAAAGTTTATTAATTTAAAGTGTAATCGGGGTGTGTGTGTGTGTGTGTGTGTGTGTGTGTGTGTGTGTGTGTGTGTGTGTGTGTGTTTGTGATTACATTTTATTATTCTCTTTGGACATGTCCAAAGAATCAAAGGTCTCAGGCTTCAAGAAGTGTGACTCGTGCTGTCAGAAGATGTCTCTGACAGACGGTCACACTTCTTGTGTGTACTGCCTGAGACCTTTGCACCTGCAGGACTCATGTGCTGTTTGCCATGGTTTCATCCCTAGAGTCCTGCAGGAGCGAAAAAATAAATTAATTCTCAGAGGCTTATTAAAGCCTGAGGGTCCCTCCACTCAGTCATCGGGGAGACCCTCTAAGTCCTCCAGACCTTCGGCTCCAGCCTCTGAGCCGACCTCTGGGGGCTCTAAGTCCATTCGAACATCGGCTCCGGCCGGAGCCGATGAATCTCGAATGCTTGTACCTGTGCTGTCCTCGGCTCCGGCCGAGGAAGACATAACCGAGTCGGCTCCGATAAAGCTTTCGGAGCCGACATCTAAGAAGAGGTCCCGTTCCCCATCTATCGGCTCCGTTCATTCGGCTCCAGCTTCACCTTTGCTGTCTGAACGGAGCCATAGATTTCACTCTTCTAGGTCTTCCAGGTTATCGGACCACGACCTTCAAAGAGTAGTGAGTCGATTTCTTAAGTCCGAGGCATTAGCCCAAATGCTTCAAAGTCCGACTCAACAGTCGAAGACTATTCCCACCACTCAAAATATTCCTCCTCTGACTCTTTTGAGTTCGGAGCCGGGGCGGTTCGGACCTGAGACTGTGGTGGCGTCGGAACTGATACCCTTGTCTTTGGTTCCGTCGTCGGCTCCGATTTCTTCCTTGGAGGAATCTCGGTGCCAGACTTCCATCGTCGGCTCCGAGGGTGCGAGTGGCATCGGACCCTTGTCCGACCCCGCTCTCCCTCTCGGTGCTTCGGCGCTGGTGAGTTCGGCTCCAACATCGGCCTCGGAGCCATCACTGTCGGTGCCGGGGGAGGTTTTCAGTTTTTCGGAACGGAGACCTCTGGCTCTGCCTAACAGGTGTGCCTTTGAGGTCATGAGGAGCGTGTTAGAACCTGGTTCTAATCCACAGTCGGCTCCTTCCGTCCTTCCCTCCATGGTGCCTCCGGTGATGTCTACTCACTCTCTTGTCCCCGACCGTAGAGAGCCAGCTCCTCAAGTTTCCCCTCTGGGGATCTCCTCCTCTTTCGAGGCCTCTCCTGATCCTGTAGGAGAGCCCCCTAGGAAGAGGCAGTGTAAGAGGAAGCACATTGACTCCCCTGAGTCTGTCACCTCTGACACTGATTTAGAGGATTCTGAAGGTTCCCCTCGTTCCCCCTCTGAAGATGTCTCCTTTGCAGACATCCTTGAAATCTTAAAACAGAGGGGGAAATTGGCCAGCCCTCAACCCTTCAGAGGATGAATCAGTGTACCTTGAGGCGTTTGGCTCTCGCCCTTCCACCTCCTGGGTGTCCCCTCTCTTTGACCCCCCTATGCAAGTGGTGGCAAAGAAGGCTTGGGTGGCTCCTGACTCAGTGGAACCCACCCCCAGGAGACCATCTAAGTTTATCACGGCCCCCAAAGACAAAGAATTTCTGACCAAGGGCGTCTCTGTTGATGCTATGGTGGTGGCTGCAGCTACCAAGAAGGAGCTAGCTGATCCTTCGGTGCCTGTTCATCCTCCTAACAAGGAGTCTAGGTCGATGGATAGGTACGGGAAGCGGATGTTCTCATCAGTGACCTTTACAATGAAATCGCTGAATTACCTGTGCCATTTTACTCGACTTCAGAGGGATTTACTCAAGGAAGCGAGTGAAATGCTGAAGGACCCAACAGCTGCGGGATTTCAGGATAGGATGAACTCGCAGCTGGCTACCCTTAATTCTATCACCAACTCCTCCATGCGCGTTCTTTCATATGCGGCTGATGGAGCAAGTAGAGCAGCAGGTACAGGTGTAGCCTTGCGTAGGCACACCTGGATGCGGCTTTGTAACTTTGCGGACCCCTTCAAAGCGTCCTTCACTAATTCCCCCTTTGATGGATCATCCCTCTTTGGTCCCCAAGTGAAGGAAAACTTGACTAGGTGCGAGACTGATGGCAAAACTCTTTCTGCCATCGGAGTCCGTTTTTCTACTCCTTCTAGACCTTACCCCAAAGGTCAGAAGGGGGGAAAGATGTGGTTCCGCAAACAATCTCAAGGAGACTTGCCTGACGCACAGAGTCGATTCCCCTCTAGAGGCAGAGGGGGGAACAACAATGGTAGATGCTGCCCCAGAGGCAGAGGGGGCCCGCAGAATCAGGGCAATCGAGAATCCTTTTCCGACAAGCCCTTTCAGCATCCCTGAGGTGTTGCCCAACTGTCCACCTTCGGAGGCAGTCAGGGGAAGGTTGTCACTGTACCCAAAAGCCTGGCTATCCCTAACTCAAGACAAGTGGGTACAGTCTATCATTTCCGAATGCTACAGAATTCCCTTTCTTTTCGTTCCGAGGCTGTCCAACAAATCCCTTCCAGACGTTCCACCCAGTCAAAGGGAACAAGCAGCGTTAGAAATTTCAAAGCTGCTCTAAAAAGAGAGCCATTCAACCAGTGCCAGCAGACCAGGTAGGATCAACCTACTCCAAATTCTTTTTGGTTCAAAAGAAAATAGGGGACTGGAGACCCATTTTGGATCTCAGCAACTTGAACAAGTTTGTCAAGAAAACAAAGTTCCAGATGGTTACGCTGCAGTCCATTCTTCCCCTTTTGGAACGGGACAGCTGGATGTGCTCTATAGATCTCCAGGATGCGTACTATCACATCAAAATGAATCTACGCTCCAGGAGGTTTCTCCGCTTCAGGCTGGGAACCAGTCATTTTCAATTCAGAGCCCTGCCCTTTGGTCTCACTACAGCCCCCCGAGTGTTCACCAAATGCATGGCAGTGGTAGCTTCTCATCTGAGATGTCAAGGATTCCAGGTGTTTCCTTATTTAGACGACTGGCTCCTTACAGCCCCCACCAGGCATCTCTTACTCCTCGCCAGAGACTACACTTTTCGCACATGTCAGGCACTAGGCATCTCAATAAACTACGAAAAGTCTGTCTTGTCGCCTTGTCGTGTTATTACTTTCATAGGTGCAAATTTAGACACAGTCAAGATGTCAGCCAGACTCACAGAGCAGAGGATAGCAGACATTCACAAACAGGTATTTCTTCTTTTACAGAACAACAAAGTCAAGGCCAGACAGATCCTGAAAGTCTTGGGAATTATGGCTGCGGCCATCCCTCTCCTACCATTAGCCCGCTTCCACATGAGGATTTTACAATGGATGCTCTTCACACAATGGTCTTATCAGAGCCTTCCAATGTCCCATCCTATTCGGATAACTCAATCGTGCAAGAGTCATCTCTCTTGGTGGATCTCATCCCCTCAGCTCCTCCTAGGGAGACCTTTTGTCCCTCCCCCTCCGGTTGCTACAGTGACAACGGACGCCTCCCTGATCGGGTGGGGGGGGCATTTCCAGGGCAGGACAGTCCAGGGCATGTGGCAACCGTTCGAGTGCCACTTGCACATAAACGTTCTAGAGATGAGAGCAGTGCTCCTAGCGTTGCAAGCCCTACAAGACTCTCTTCCCATAGGAACTATAGCAATCCAAACAGACAACATGTCTGTAGTGTGGTACATCAACAAACAAGGCGGAACCAGGTCTTACCCCCTATGTCGAGAGGCACTCAGACTATGGCAATGGGCTATCTCTTCTCAGCGATTTCTGTTAGCAACGCACATTCCCGGGAAGTCCAATGTGATTGCGGACAAATTGAGCAGAGCTATTCTCATGCCTCACGAGTGGTCTCTGAACAACTCAGTGTTAGAGAAAGTGTTTCGAAAGTGGGGCAGGCCTTGCTGCGACCTTTTTGCTACTCCCCAAAACAGCAAGTGCGACGAGTTTTTCACCCTCTTTCCCCAACCAGGCCATCCCAGCAGAGACGCTCTAGTGCACGTTTGGCCCCGGGGACTTCTCTATGCCTTTCCCCCCTTCCCACTGATATCCCAGCTGATACAGAAAGCCATTGCTCGGGAAGCTTCTATGATCCTCATTGCCCCTTACTGGCCTCGACAAATTTGGTTCCCCTTCCTCCACCGTTATCTGTTGGAACAACCTTGGCATCTGGACCCAATTCCAGACCTTTTGACCCATCAGTCGGGTCAGTTGCACCACTCCCTTCCCTCTCTGAACCTCACAGCTTGGTTCCTCCAATTCCGACCTTAGCCAGGCTTCCGTTGATATCTCACTCAGAGATATCTTGATTGCCTCTCATAAATCTTCCACCCGGAAGATTTATCATAGCAAGTGGAAACGGTTTTCCTTTTGGGCGCAGTCAAAGAACATAGATCCTTTCACTGCTTCTATTCAAACAGTTCTAGACTTTCTAGCCGAACTTTTCCATGCAGGTTCGTCCCATTCTACCATTAGAGTTCAATTGGCTGCAATTTCGAACTTTCATGTTGGAGTCTCAGAGTCCTCTATCATGTCTCACAAACTCTGCAAGGCCTTTTTAAAGGGAGTTTCTCTACTCAAACCACCCATCAAAGATCCTCCTCCTCAATGGGATCTCAACTTGGTTCTGGCATCCTTAATTCTTCCCCCCTTTGAACCTGCAGCTTCATGTTCTATGAAGTTACTTTCCTGGAAGACACTCCTTTTAGTAGCTATCACCTCAGCTAGAAGAGTCTCTGAACTTCATGTTCTGTGTAGTCGACCCCCTTATCTGGTTTTTCATAAAGACAGGGTTTCCTTGCGTACTAACCCGTCTTTTTTACCCAAAGTAGCTTCATTGGCAAATTTGAATCAAACCATTGAGCTTCCTGTATTCTTTCCAAATTATTCTAATAGGTCAGAACAAAAGTTGCACAGTTTAGATATTCACCGCCAGCTTAGGTACTATCTAGATAGGACCAAACAATTCAGGAAATCTGACCAACTGTTTGTTTCTTATGCAGAAGGTAGAATGGGCCTTCCAGTCTCTAAAGTCTCTCTCTCTAAATGGCTCACTTCGTTGATTACCCTAGTATATGAAATAAGACATCAACGGTTGCCATCCAAACCCAGGGCTCATTCAACTAGAGCTTTAGCCACCTCGGTAGCTTTCCAAGATAGGCTGCCTATTGATTCGATTTGTTCTGCAGCTACTTGGGCTTCTCCCCATACCTTCATTTCTCATTATAAGTTGGACCTGGCCTCTAGAGACCGGGCTAACTTTGGTTCCACTGTACTCAAGAGTCTGTTCCGATAGGCCACCCGGGACAAGGTGCTAGGGACATGGTCCCATCCAGCAAGAATGAAGGCGAGATTGACAACTTAACATTTAGAAGTTATGTACCTACCATAATGTTCCATGTTAATTGTCTTCTTCGCCTTCTTTCTTAAGGCCCCACCCTCCTTCCCCCTAGCCAGGACAGACCTAGAAGAGTTTCTTTGTTCCGTATGGAAATTTATTGCTGGTATTAGCTTTCAAACGAGATCTGAGGAAGTTACCGCCTAGCATTGTGGGATATAGGGGAGCCTCGAGCCGGTGAAACTAGCTCTCGAGCTTTTAGAGTGGCCGCGGCTCCGAACCATCCAGCAAGAAAGAAGGCGAGAAGAAGACAACTAACATGGAACGTTATGGTAGGTACATAACTTCTAATTATGTCATACTCTAAGAGCAGTAATTATCTTTCATGAGTTTATAATAGACAGGTATTTCTCAAGATCCCCCAGAATATGGGGGGAGTCTTATTTTTACTTCTACTTATGTTTATTTATTTTGGGTAGATAAATTGGATCCAAGAGCCCATTCCAGCTGCTGTCGTATTGTACAACTAAAGTTGCAACTTATGTACAAGTTGTACAGCAGAAATAATGCAGTACAATAATTCAGTTACAATGTAGGGACAGTTCGAAACAAAATACTATATAGTTCTGAAATTAATAAACATTTTCAGAAGGGTACTTGATCTTGGCTGTAAAAATGCTATTTTATTCTGACAGCCATGTATTATGAATGATTCACAAAAGTAGTTGTAAAGATGAGGCTTGAACTGATGAATGTGTAGGGATCTCGTGTTCTGTGGAATTGTCTTCTGTAGTTTTGGTCCTTCATAGCCAAACATGTTTCAGAAACCTTTTTAATCATTATTTTGTATAGCTTGGGTTAGAATGGGGAAGCGTTTGCATTTGATTATTAAAAGTGTCAGATAAAAGTATTTTTAAGAAAAGAACCTGGTGGGGACAGAAGTTAAGAATTTCATTCATCAGTAAGGAGAAAGTTGTTATGGCTCTTAGTGTGACTGACAAGACTTTTGTCTTGTTAAGGAAGGTGCAGTGGTGCTTGAAGTAGGGTGAGTTATAAACTGAAGACTGCTTAGAGTTTTTTTTGTAGTCTTTTGAAGTAGATTCAGTATTTTGAATTGACAAGGTGGGCATAGTATTCTACTGTTGGCAGAAGCAAACTTTTTAGGTGGTGGGCTGCAGTTATGAAGGTACCTTTTTGCAGTTAAGCAAGCACCCTTACACAGTGCTGCATAGTCTTCTAACACAAACACATGCAACACCATGAAAGGCTGGCACAGTGGCCATGCCGAATGCTAATGACACATTGCAGGGAAGGGGAATATTCTATTTAGCCATGTGTTCTCTCCTCAGAACCGCCTCCAGGAAGGCATCTACCCCACCAAGCAATTCAGGAAGGCACTCAGCTCTGTATATCAGCACGGCCATCCCACCACACTGTGATTGTGAACATGACCAAAAGGCCATGTTCAACCACCAAAAATGAACACGGTGGGTGGGGATAACCACTAGACACCAGGGCTTACTTTAAACATGCCACAATGGCATCAATATTAAAATAAGGAGTGAGGTTTGGGGTGGGTGAAAACACTCAGAAACGGGGATTAATGTTGAAAGTGTAGTAACAAGATTAATGATGTCCTTCAAGGATGCATCTGCAGTCATAACATATGGGTTGTCCTGCCTCAGGCAGCCCTTCGGTCGGCCGGATTCCAAAGTCTGGGTCTGGCCTCGGCTGATGTCGCACTTTCCCCGACGTCAGAGCGTCTGGGGTATAAAAGCATCAGCCGACGCCATTTTCCTCAGTCTTTCTTGCCGCGCGGTGCCCGAAGCAGAAGCTGTTCGCAAGTGCCGGTCGGTCAGATCCAGTGATTTCAGCTACCGAAGACTTCGAAAACAGCTAAGTTCCCCGTTGGGGACTCTTTCTTGCCTTAGCCGATGTCAGACAAAGTAAATAATTGTTTAACTTGTGGGAAACAAATACCTCATAAGGATTTCCATTCTTACTGCCTTCCTTGCTTAGGTCCAGACCACGACGTATCGGCCTGTTTAGCCTGTGCCTCCTTCAACCGACGAACTCTTAGACATCGGTCGGAGTTTGCAGAGGAATTTATTGGAGCCACTTTTGCTTATAAAATGTCGTCGGAGACTCCGACTTCGCATATGGTCAAAAAACGCAAGGAAAAGGGCCGACACTCGCGGCCCGCGGTTTCGGCTGAAACCACGGCTAGGCCTACCGCGAGTGTCTCGGTTTTGGCCGAAACAGAGTCCTCGGCGTTTCCTTCCACCGAAACCATACTTCCGACCACCGAGGCCCGAGAGGCCCTGGCTGAGTCGGCTTCAGAACTACCTACCGAAGCTAGTGTTCAGGAATTGTCCGACACCATACCTTTGGACATTTCTACCCCTGCACGTGGGGCAGCTAGGCCCCTGCTTCCATGTCCGTTAAGGCCTTTTCAAGGGCTAAAGCTGCAAACTTTCAAAAGCTTTGCCTGCCAAATCTACCTCCCAGAGGCCTTCCTCTAGTTCACAGATCCTCAGCCTTGCTGAGGACCTTATTTCCTTAATTAGGGGTTCACAACCTCACCCAGACAGGGCCTCTGAACCTCCTCCAGACAAAGGCCCGAGGACTGACCCTCTGATCCACACTCCTCAGATGATTCCACGGATGGATCTGAGTTGTCAGACCACCAGGAAGGGGCTTACTCGCCTTATGAGGATTCAGATGCAGAGGAATCTATTCCTTCGGCCTCCCCTCCTGAAGAGTTTTCCTTTGGTGAAACTCTACACTCCATGAGAGAGCATTTTCAATGGCAAGGTCAGGATTTCTCTGATTCTAGAAAAAGATTAAGGACCTTTTTGCATTTGCCTCAGCATAGGCCCTTAGCTATACCTCCTGTTCTGAATGTAATTGATGATGTGTACAATGATGTCAGTACAGCCCCTGATACTCTCCCTCCGGCCCCTGCCAAACCTGACAGATACTACAGGGTCCCGGATTCTCATTTCCATTTGTATAAAGCACATTCTGCAGACCCAGAAACTATTTCTCAGGGCCTTAAACGGGTTGCGGTCGCTACGGCCAAAAATCCTCTACCCTCTGACAGAGAGTCTAGAGCTTTAGAGAGATGGAGAAAGAAGGTGTATACTTCTGCAACTCTTTCTGTCAGGGCATTAAACTGTCAATTTCATATGATACAGTACCAAGAGTATTTGTTAGATGAACTGAATAAGAAACTTTCTTCTCCTGAACCCCTAGACCGTAAATCCCTTCAGGATTTGGTACACAACTCACAACAGGTTAGTAATCATTTCTTAAAATGTGGCTATGATGCACTGGAGGCTTCATTTAGATCAGCTATGACTGGGGCAGTTATTCGTAGGCATGCCTGGCTGAAGGAGCAATCTTTGCCAGACCATGTCAAAGCTAAACTCCTGGATGCTCCAATGGAGAAACAAAATTTATTTGGCTCCTCTGCTCAGGAGATCTTAAAAAAGGTTGAAGAAAAGGCAAAATCTGTGCAAACAGTTAAACCTGCAAGTTCAACCACCGAGATTCAGCAGAAACTGGCCTACTAAGAATTGGTCCTTTCCAGATTCGGACAGAGCCCAGAGAGGCAGGAACAGGCGTCCTAGAGGAAGAGGTCAATCGAAGGGCTCCTACAGAGGCCGTCAGTGGCAGCCTGCCAACCAGAGGAGTAGTGCAACTGAAACAACAACTACTACTACACCAGGACAGGGTCAATGACTTAACTGTGATTCCGCCTACCAGGGATCAACTGGAAGCACCCTTGGGCGGAAAGCTGGCTTTATTCTCAAAAAACTGGCATTATATCACGAAGGATGCATGGACACTGCAAATAATAGACAAAGGATACAGGTTCCACTTCCACACTTTGCCATAAAGAGGCGGAATGCCAAACCTTCCACCAAATCAGAGGGCAGAGGCTTTTAGACAAATCAGCAATTTATTTCAGATGAACTATAGAAAAGGTACCATGTTCAGAACAAGGCCAAGGATTTTACTCCAGACTATTCCTTGTACCAAGAAAGGAAAATCAATGGAGGCCTATTCTCGACCTGTCCGCACTGAACGCTTATCTCATTGTGCCAAAATTCAAAATGCTGACCCTACAGCAACTTCTTCCCATGTTGGGCAAGGAGTCTTGGCTGGTGACTCTAGATCTCAACGAGGCATACCTGCACGTCCCTATTCGACCAAACTGCAGAAGACACCTCAGATTTCTTGCAGGATCAGAGCATTATCAATTCTCAGCATTGCCCTTTGGCTTATCTACTGCGCCCAGAGTATTCACAAAATGCCTAGCATCAGTAATTGCACATTGCAGACTACAGGGAATTCAAATTTACCCATACCTGGATGACTGCCTAATACAAGCGGACAACAAGGAAAATTTGATAAAGGGCTTGGCCTATGCCATACACCTGCTACAGACCTTGGGATACACAGTCAACATCCAAAAGTCAAGCCATTTGGGTGCAGATCTGGACACAACCACCCAAATGGCCTTTCTCACAGAAGAAAAACAAAAACAACTTCCAAATTACTTCATGATTCTGACAAGACAAACTCAGCTTACTGCAAGGAAAATCCTGCAGACCCTGGGTTACATGGCATCCTGCATAATTCTAATACCGCATGCCAGGCTGCATATGAGGAAATTACAATGGTACCTCCGGAGTGTATGGTCTCAGCACAGTCACAGTTTAGAAACCCTGATACCAATCATTCCATGCCTTCAAAAGGAATTCCTGTGGTGGGCTCAGGCCTGCCAGTCCAACAGAGGGTTGCCTTTCAACAAACCAAAACCAAGGCAGACCATCACCACGGACGCCTCAGACTGAGGATGGGGAGCACACATGGAGGACAAATGTATCCAAGGCCTATGGCCTCAAGGACAGCTAAGCATGCACATAAACCAAAAGGAAATGCTGGCAGTGAGGCATGCAATCGAGGCATTCAAACCCTTCCTCCAACAAGGACACCTGCTAATAAGGACAGACAACACCACGGTCATGTGGTACATAAACAAGCAGGGAGGCACACATTCTTACCCTCTATGCCGGATGGCTATGAATCTGTGGGAACTATGCCTGAATCTCAATATCCAACTACAGGCCTAATTCGTGCCAGGGAAAGAAAATGCACTGGCGGACAGCTTAAGCAGAACTACCATGGATGCACACGAATGGATGCTGCACCCAGACATCTTCCAGCTCATAGCAAAGACATGGGGAATGCCGGAGATAGATTTGTTCGCCTCCCCACTCAATCATCAACTGAAGACATTCTGCTCAAGGACATACCACCCACAAGCTTGGAGGGTGGACTCTCTCTCTCTTTCAGCTGGAAAGCCCTAACAGTATATGCCTTCCCACCTCTCCTATTGATGTACAAGGTTATACTGAAGATCAGGGAGGAACAGCCAAAAGCGATACTAATAGCTCCGGACTGGCCAAGACAACACTGGTATCCATTATTGAGAAGCATGTCTCAGGCAAAATCTTGGCCTCTCCCCCTATGGCCTCTTCTTCTGACGCAGAACAATTTCAAGACCCTGCATCCCAACTTGAAAACATTGCAGCTAACTGCCTGGAAAATTCCTTAAATCCCATTCAAACTGTTTTATCTCAGAGGGTGAAGGACATTATCCTGGAGGCTCGCAGGCCTTCCACAAGGAAGACATACTCAGCTAAATGGAAGAGATTTCTCATTTGGAGCACATCAAAGGGCACAGATGTCACAGTGGCAAACCTAACACATATCCTAGAATACTTAGCAGAATTGTTCCACAATGGCCTGTCCTATTCTTCCATTAAGATTCATGCTTCAGCAATTTCAGCAGAATACAATGTGGATCCACCTATCTTCTCACACCCTCTCCTCAGACAATTTCTGAGAGGGATCAAAAATATTAAACCTCCAAGAAGACCCCCTCTACCTGCCTGGGATCTCAACTTTGTGCTGGAGAAACTGACACCACCTCCTTTTGAACCAGCAGCATCAGCGGATCTACAGTTTCTATCTTGGAAAACTGCATTCCTTCTGGCAATCACTTTAGCAAGAAGAGTATCTGAGTTACAAGCATTAATGGCAGTGCAGCCTTTTCTTATTTTCCACCAGGACAGGGTGTCATTAAGAACCAATCCTACTTTTATGCCAAAGGTGGTATCTAGGGTATCCTTGAACCAAGCTATTCACTTGCCTACGTTCTTCCCTAATCCACAGAATAGAGGGGAAAAACTTTGCACACCCTGGATATACACAGACAACTACGCTACTACTTGGACAGAACAAAACTAGCAGAAAAACTGACCAACTTTTGTAGCATATGCAACTGGGGTGCAAGGAAGAGCAATTTCCAAACAGACAATTTCAAAATGGATAGGAAATTGCATTCGATTTTGCTACTCCTTTCATGGAAAGACAGTTCCTGAAAATATCAGGCCTCACTCCACAAGGGCCACGGCCACCACTACAGCCTTCCTACGAGGGGTGGCTACCAAGGACATTTTAGAAGCTGCTACTTGGAGCTCCGTGCATACATTTGCCAAGCATACAATCTACCTTTATACTCTAGATCCAGAGCAGGGTTTGCAACTGCAGTCCTGCAGGGGATCCTAACTACACCATCCTTTTCTTAGTGCCTCCTCCCCCAGATTGGCTATGGTATTCTACCCATATGTTATGACTGCAGATGCATCCTTGAAGGACATAGTACAGTTTTGTACCTACCATAAATGTAGATGTCCGATAGGTATGCATCTGCAGTCAGGATTACCCTCCCTCCTTCCCCTCTGTGGTATTCCTAGGGTGCTTACCCCTCTTTTAGCTAGCTGGGGGAATCTATTATGGTGTATTTGTTTGTTTATATATGTGTATAATTTGCAAATGTTTGGAACTTTTCAGCATTTATCCAAATTTAGCCTTCTTAGAGGGCACCTGGCATCTGGGGCAAGAAAAACTGAGGAAAATGGTGTCGGCTGATGCATTTATACCCCAGACGCTCTGACGTCGGGGAAAGTGCGACATCAGCCAAGGCCAGACCCAGACTTTGGAATCCGGCCGACCGAAGGGCTGCCTGAGGCAGGACAACCCATATGTTATGACTGCAGATGCATACCTATCGGACATCTACATTTATGGTAGGTACAAAACTGTACTTTACTGTGTGGACCTGGGCGAGGTGTGGGCAGATAGGCACGTCATTACTGTACTAGCACCAGTGTTACTCCAGGGACCGGGGATAGGGAGATACACTAGACACCATGGAAAATTCCATAAAGTATACCAAGGCACAGAACAGGATAACAGGGATCATGAGGAAGTACCACCAGACAGATTCTAAAATTCTGTAATGGCACCAACTGCAGTGTGGGAATTTGAAGGTTAGGGGAACTTGCTGGATATCAGCAAATACATTTTAAAGTGCCATAATGGCGCCAGTGTTACTACAGAGATTGGTGGGTGGTATGGGGAGAACTACTGGACAGCAGGCGGTTACTGACGTATTGGCACCGACAATTGTAAGGGACATGGACACTAGGCACCAGGGAATGATTCTCTAAAGTGCTATACCAGCACTAACTTTGTAATGGTATCAGGAGTGGGGGTGGGGTACAGTAGACCACCAGGGTCTAATACATATGTTCCATAATGGCACTAACGTATTACAAGGGTGGGGAGAACCACAGGAGGGTAGATAAGGTAGGGGCAAGTACAGGGACTGGGGTGCTTGTGTGTGAGTGTGTGTGTGTGTGTTTGTGTGAGAGAGTAACTGGGGGAATGCCGCTGTCTACACGAGCAGCAGGTTTCCACTGTGACATGTATATCAGCCATGATGTGTACTCTGAATTAGTAACTGCAATTTAGGAAACATGCAAATGAGCTGATAATGAGGTCTTATCTCATCATGGCTGTATGTTGTGCTGGAAGGGCCTTTCTAGCATGAGATGTACGGCTCATGCTAGTAACTTTAATGAATTCCTGCAGGTGCTTCTTAACTCTTGTTAAATGGTGTGTGATTCTAGGACTGGTATAGAAGGTTCTTTAGGCTATTAATTATATAACTGAGATATGAGAAGGTAAAGACATGCTGTATGTGGATTAGAAACTCTGAACTGGACTTAGGTGTGAGTATGCGAGCATGTGTGTGGTCTTGAACAGTCGCAGCAGGGCTAGCCACACAGAGATGGAAACATTGGCGCTAGATGAATGTCACTGTTGAAGTGACACCCTGACCCCATGTACAGAAATGGGAAAAAATGGGTTGCAGATGGATGAGGAGCAGGTAGATTATGGCACAAGGGTGAACACTTACATAATTAAATAGTTGAAAGGAATGTGAGTTATGGTCATTTAGTTCTGCAAAAAAGTATGACTTCAGTTTTCTTTACATTTGATGTTTAAACTAAGGAAAAGAACCAAGAGTGAACTGCCTTGAGGTAATTTTCAGGTGTGCGGCTTATGCAGTAGTCCAGATGAGCATATAGTCAGCATAAAATTATGCTGTAATATTAGGAATTGTGATCTTGAAAGTGATAATGAAGACCCTTAATGACAGGGGACAAAAATGAAGCCATAGTGGGGCACAGGCTGAGCTGATGAGGATGAGATAAGGAGTTCCCTTTTTAAGCTTTGAAGGAGCACAAGATGACAAAACTCTGCATCCATTGAACATATATGTATAACGGATAGTGTTGTTAATTCCCAGAATAGAATGGTATGTTGCAGTGAATCAGAGGCTCTGTTCAGGTCATTAAAGGTTCACATGCTATTGCTCAGATCACCTGAGCTTGTATCAGAATTGCTTAAGAGTTCACATTTTAGTTGTTTGTCACTGTGGCTTTACTCACAATTGAACAATTCCTTTGGTATGGGGGGAAGCCCCAAGTATGACTTTGGCACAAGTTTGACTAGCAATCCAGGTACCTGCAGGAGTTGGTGATGGAAGAGAGAAGTGATTAGACTATACCTGTTCACCTCACTTCAGGGGGAGGGTGAAGAGTGGAGAATGGTAGAGAATGTGTGTCTGGGCGCACTGTCTACCACAGTGTGTGCATGTCTGGGTGCACTCTGTGCATGTCTGGGCGCACTCTGTACCACAGAATGTGCGTGTATGGGCGCACTCCGTACCACAGAATGTGCGTGTATGGGCGCACTCTGTACCACAGAATGTGCGTGTATGGGCGCACTCTGTACCACAGAATGTGCATGTATGGGCGCACTCCGTACCACAAAATGTGCGTGTATGGGCGCACTCTGTACCACAGAATGTGCCTGTCTGGGCGCACACTGTACCACAGAATGTGCCTGTCTGGGTGCAGTCTGTACCACAGAATGTGCCTGTCTGGGTGCACTCTGTACCACAGAATGTGCGTGTCTGAGTGCATTCTATACCACAATGTGTGCACGTCTGTGCGCTGTCTGGCTAGCAATCCAGGTACGTGCAGGAGTTGGTGATGGAGGAGAGAAGTGATTAGACTATACCTGTTCACCTCAATTCAGGGGGAGGGGGAAGGGTGGAGAATGGTAGAGAATGTGTGTCTGGGTGCACTCTCTACCACAGTGTGTGCATGTCTGGGTGCACTCTGTGCGTTTTTGGGCGCACTCTGTACCACAAAATGTGCGTGTCTGGGTGCACTCTGTACCACAGAATGTGCGTGTCTGGGCGCACTCTGTACCACAGAATGTGCGTGTCTGGGTGCACTCTGTGCCACAGAATGTGTGTGTCTGGGTGCACTCTGTAACACAGTGTGTATGTGCATATGTGTGTATGAGTGTGTGCGCACCTGTGTTTGTACACTGTACCAGTATGTGTGTGTGTGTGTGTGTGTGTGTGTGTGTGTGTGTGTGTGCGTTGTGTGTCTCCAGGTGCACTGTCTACCACAGAATGTGTGTCTGGGTGCACTGTCTACCACAGAGTGGGTGCGCATCTGGGCATGCTGTCTACCATGGCGTGGGTGCGCGGCTGGACTCACTGTCTACCATGAAGTGAGTGCGAGTCTGGGTATGTTCTCTACCATGTAGTTGGTGCACGTCTGGGCGCTCTCTACCACGGAGTGGGTGCGCGTCTGGGCATGCTCTCTACCATGGATTTGGTGCGTGTCTGGTCACGCTGTCTACCACGGAGTGGGTGCATGTCTGGGCATGCTCTCTACCACAGAGTGGGTGCGCATCTGGGCACGCTCTCTACCACGGAGCGGGTGCGCATATGGGCACGCTCTCAACCACGGAGTGGGTGCGCGTGTGGGCATGCTGTCTACCATGGAGTGGGTGCGCGTCTAGGCACGCTCTCTACCACGGAGTGGGTGCGCGTCTGGGCACGCTCTCTGCCACGGAGTGGATGCACGTCTGGGCGCTCTCTACCACGGAGTGGATGCGTGTCTGGGCACGCTCTCTACCACGGAGTGAGTGCGTGTCTGGGCGCGCTCTCTACCACGGAGTGTGTGCGCGTCTGAGCGTGCTGTCTACCACGGAGTGTGTGTGCGTCTGGGCATGCTGTCTACAAAGCAGAGTGGTTTGTGTGCTATATGGTAGACAGTTTGCTAAAACCTACTGCACTTGAATACACACAGCAGAAAACAAAAAGGCAGAAATTGGATAAGACTGAGTAAAGTTCTGCAAAATCATTAAAATATTTTTGTGTAATAAGATTCTCATTATACATACCATGGCTTTGGGTGGTAATGAAGCCAATTCTGAACATGCTGATTTTCAGATATTAATGTGCATGATGTTAATTTATATGGTCATGCGTATCTGTTTATTTAAATGTTTTTGCATATGTGTTTTCTATGCTTCAGTAGGAATGCACGCAATTGCATTTATTCTGCTGCATTTATTACTGATTGTTAATCGCCTGTTTAAGTTGCAAATGTTATTCTAAACCTCTTAGTTCTGGTTTAAGCACTTGGGCTTTAGTCTAGTTGTTTTGCATTAAGAAGGTTTGTAGTCTACACTCTTGTGGCAGGAGAGGTAGCTTGCATCCTTCTAAGTTGAGAATTGCTGGTTGAAGACTTATTTTGTCTGTTATTCTAAAAGTGTCTTAGTTCTGGTTTAAGCAGAACTAAACTTATTTTGCATTAAGAAGGTTTGTGGTCTACACTCTTGTGGGAGGAGAGGGCAGCCTCTGCCTTTCTGAGCTGGGAATTCTGTTTGAAAGCTTATTGTGCTGTTGTTCTAAGTGTCTTTTCTGGTTTAAGCACTTGGGTTCCAAACCAGTTATTTTACATTACGAAGATTTGTGGTCTAAACTTTTGTGGCAGGCGATGATAGCCTACACCCTTTTAAGCTGGAAATTGCTGGTTGAAGGCTTATTGTGTCTATTATTCTGAAAGGGTCTTAGTTGTGGTTTAAGCACTTGGCCTGCAAACCAGTTACTTTACATTAGGAAGGTTTGTTGTCTAGATTCCTGTGGCAGGAGATTGTAGCCTACACCCTTCTAAGTTGGGAATTGCTGGTGAAGGCTTATCATGCCTGTTATTCTAATTATCTTTGTTCTGGTTTAAGCACTTGGGTCCAGACTAGTTATTTCACACTAGTAAGGTTTGCGGTCTTCATTCTGGTGGGAGTATCCTACTGAATTGCTGCTTTATTTAAAATGCTTTTTTGCTGTTTTGACTATGATTTTCTGCACTTTGAATTATTAGTACTTCTGCATTTTATAGCATAGACTAGATTCTGGCTTGCTGAATCTAGACTGTTTGGTATAATTTGAGCACTAAAACTGACCATCTTACATTAAAAAGGCCCCCTTGTACCTTTGTGGCAGACGTGTGTAGCCAAGGACCCATTGGATTTGGGGATTTCTGGAATAAGGCTCAGTCTTGGCCTTTCCCTTTGGTTACTTTTTTTAAAATCATGCAACTTTGCTTATATTTAAATGTGTTTGCGCGGGTTTGCGCTCAGTTTACCAGAGCTACTCAGAGATTGCACTGCTACCCTGTGAGCAAATAAGGTGTGCATTGTGAAGCATTAACGCAGTTTTCTACCCCTAGCCCTCCATAGAATAGACATTTTTTTTGTTAGTCTTACAGCAAAACCAGGTCCATCTAGTCCACGCACCACTAGTTACTACTGTATATACCTGTCATAATGGATGGACAGTTTCCCACAATTTCTCCAGCCTGTCTGATTGACATGGGTATCCTGAGACAATGTAGCAATGGCCTCACAAATACTGACAGCCAGTTAGTCCTAAAACAAACAAATATAACATGTGAGAGATGTATCTATACTATGAATTTGGAATCAGTTCTCTCGCATAACAAACCAGATATCAAACAGGTTGTCAGCACACACACTTGCACATAACAAGCTCACAACACATAAACCTACATACAAGAAGGTACTCGCTAGAAGCCTACCTAAAGATCAGACACCTCCCAAGCAGAAACCTAATACACAAACTGCAGACCCAACAACATCCACTGTACACAGTAATACACACAACAGTGTCTTGGTCAATAAGCCCGTAAGGTAAAACGCCTCAAAACCAAATGTCATGGCTATAGGTGACTCCATAGTTAGATGCACTGACATCCCCCTCACCAGGCTGGACAGGGAAAAGGTCACTGTCAGCTGCCTGTCAGGTGCCAGTATTCGTCAGATCGTGCACACACTCAAGTCTCTCAACAAGAAGTACCATTATGATTCTGTCATAGTCCATGTTGGAGTGAATGACTTGAGACATCCCTCACTGGAATATATGAAGAGAGACATGACTGAACTCTTGGATTATGTATGCCAGGCATATATGTCCCTAGCCCTAAGCAGCATTCTACCTTCACCCAGGTTGATGCCTCAGTATAAACAAGAAATAATTGACTTCAAGAATTGGCTTAGCTTCTGGTGTCAGTCCAGGGGTATTCAGTATCTGTCAGCCTGGAAAGATATGGTTGACAGACCACGCTGATATGCCAGAGATGGTCTTCACCTTTTGCCTCTTAGCTTTCAGTTACTGGCAAAGATACTTGCCTCCCCCATAGTGGCTTTTTAGGCAATGTCATAACAAAATTCCGGACATAAAAAAAAATCCACTAGAGACAAACTCAAGGTTATGCTGCTTAATGCTTTGAGTCTAAATCAGAAACTGCACTCACTGGAAGCACTCCTTACCTTGGAAGATGCTGATGTCTGTGCAGTCACAGAGACATGGGTCAAGGTCACAGAGAACACCCTGGCCTTGCAAGGCTACTATCCCTTTTACACGTTCAGACCTCAAAACGAATGTGAAAGAACCAAAGGTGGAGATGTATCCATCTTCATTAAAGAGAAATACACCTCAAGACTGTCAGACAGTACAACGCCCTAGAGCTATTGCAAGTCCAACTAACTGTAGGTAAAACCCCCTATCATATTGTTAGCTGTACGTCCCCCAGCATGACCACAAGAACCACTCTGCCTACCTGGACCTACTTGAGTTACTCACTATACAGCCAAACACCTTGGTCATGGGTGATTTCAACTATCCTTCCATTGATTGAGAGTCATATATGAGCACAAACATACTCGTCCTAAGTTTCCTGGACTTTAATGCAAATGCTCTGGAACAGAATGTCTGCACCCTCACAAGGGGCTTGAATGTCCTAGACTTAGTACTCACCAACATAGGGGGTCTCTGTACTACCCCATTTCTGTTGCCCTCCCTGATAAAGTCTGATCATTAGTTTCTTTCAAAGTATCAATCATATTTGACCCCCCCCCCGCCCGAGCAAAAAAGGATGAAATATTTCTCCAAAGCAAACTCCAGCCTCCTAAGTGATGGCATAAATAGTTTCAAACCCCATGCTACCACTATCAACAGTGACTCCTATACAGAGGTGTACACAAATGCCTTGTGTAAACACCTATAGAAATGTATAGACTCGGCTGTACCCAAATGGATCAAAATAAAGTCCTCACAAAAAACACAAGCTACCCTGGTGGACATCAAGCATAAGTAGGTTGTACAACAAGAGAAGAAACTAATGTCTAAGAGCAAGAGGGAACTGACTGAGCAGAGGAAGGACACCCTCCACAGTTTGTACAAACAAATTGGATATCTTGTAAAGTCCTCTAATGCCATTTATGAAGCTAAACTAGCTTCCCTAGCTAAGACTAATCACAGTGCATTCTTTAGCTACATCAGAAAACTAAAAGGGAAGGCCCAGCTTTCTGCTGAACTAGTAGTGGTCAGTACCACCTTATACTGACCCAGAGGACATCGCCAACCTGCTAGCAGACAGATTTTGCACAAACTTCACCCCCCTGTTCCCACCAGCCATACCCCAAAGTATACCTGTCACCAGTCCTCTACCTAGTATCTCCAAAGAGCAGGTCATAACTGCACTCTCCATGGCCAAAAACACAGTCTTTATGGGACCGGTTAACATACCAGACTGCCTGCTAAATGGTCTCAAACAGGACCTAGCAGAACTACTTGGCACTCTCTTCAACCACAGTCTAAGTACTGGCTTTGTCCCAGCAGAGTGGAAAACAGAAACAGTAATTCCCTTGCACAAAAGGGGTCCATCAGCCGACCCTGGGAACTATAGATCCATAAACTAGCCTTATCTGCAAGGCCATGGAGAGCATCATCATGGACATTATCAGCAAAGACATAGGTGACCTTCAAACTTTTGACCCAACCCAACTTTGCTTTAAGGGTAGATCGTGCTTATTAAACTTGGTGGACTTCTTTGAGAATGTCACCAAAGCCCTGGATGAATGCAAAACAGTGCATACAGCCTATCTTGACATAGCCAAGGCTTTTGACACAATCCCCCACTCAGGTATCAATGAGAAGCTCACCCAGCTGGTAATCAACCCTTATGTCACTAATTGGGTAGTCAGCTGGCTCACCAGCAGAACACATACAGTCAAAGTTGGGGATTCCACATCTACCAGCAAACCAGTTACCAGTGGTGTACCACAAGGATCATTGCTGGGCCCCCTACTGTTTGGAATCTATTTCTCAGAAGTCCAGGCAAAAATAGATGGCCTGAGGCTTACCAGGTTCGCTGATGACTCAAACTGGGTGCAGTCATTGAGTCCCCCATGATGCTTACGTAATACAAAAAGGGATATACAGAAAAATGATTGGTGCCAAAGCCACAGACTTAAACTAAATGCAAAAAAAATGTGTTATCATCCCTTTTGGCAAAGGGGAAGTCCCTGCAAATTACAATATTAACAGTGCTTAAACCGTGTGGTGAGAGATTTGAGAACACAGGTTGAAGCAGCCTTAACTTTGATCACCATGTGTCCACAGTGGTAAGGAAGGCTTTCTGTGTTGCACATCTCATAAGTAATTGCATCGCATCCAGAGCTAAGGATGTTATAACTTCCCTGTACTCATCCCTTATCAGAACACTAACAGAGTACAACACTCCCTTCTGTATGTACCTCACCAGACACCTGCAGGAGCTGGAGAGACCTCAGAGGTTTCTCATTAAGAAAATTCAGGGCCTTCAACATATGACCTACATGGACAGACTGAAGGCCCTGTCACTGTACTCTATGTCTTATAGGTGCGTTGTGCCTCGACTAATGAGCAGTCTCAGACCCTGCCCTAATGGAAATGCTGCACATCCGCAAGTCAAATGGGATAAGATTCACTTGCTCTAGGGATTTTAACCTAGCCTGCGACATTAACAGGACATGCTGAAGAGACAGATATGTCTCTCAAAGATTGCCACTCCTCTGGAACAAACTCCCAATTCATGTAAAACAGAGCTTCTCAATGACCCTATTTAAACATAACTTAGTCAAGTGGATGGGAGACTGTAAATCTATCCCAGGGGTATCACCTATATTCCTCTTGAATAAGGGCAGTTGGTGCTGATCATAGACTGAAAATATATACCATACAACTTGGTCAGTAAGGGAATCGAGGTATAACATGCCTTAGGCTTATAATGGCCCTAGGTCCAATAACCTAGTAACCTCCTATGAACTTAGATAATATTGGACGTCACTGAATATGTAACTGAAAGTGTTGAACAAGAACGCTTTCTTCTGATGCACCAAGATAAGATGACTGACTTACACCAGAGGCAATTCAGCTTCCTCAAATATATGCAGAGACACCTGTAGCCATGAAATTCATGAAAGAAGGTAGACTGTGTTTCCGAGCTGGCTAAAAAAATTCATAGAAATGAGTGTTCAACAAGCCATATTTATTATTTTGAATGCTACTGGAGCCACAGTTGGTATAGGATTTAATTTAAGCTGCAAAGCACTCCATATGCATCTTTAGACTCAGGTTCACATGTTTCTTCTTTGAGCTGAATCACACTAAGTGAAAACATTTTCTTATCAAGGTAAAGCATTTACTTGTAAATTGCACAAGTTAAGTCAGGATACTAGCTTACTTCAGTCAAAAGTGGAAAAATCATATAATTTGTGGAATTGTCAAATTTCTTGCAGTTTCTGTTAAATGACTAAACCAGTTAAATGACTTTTCTATGCAGAATTTGCAGCAGAGTAGTAAACATCCAGTCTATAGACAACCAAGACACCTGGACTTGAATTGCAGCTGTCACAATTACATAACCAAGTGGCTGCTGTGCAAAAATCTCAATCTGAAAACTTAGAGCAGGACAAAAGAATATACAAATAGTTGAAATACTTGGATAACATATATGCTGTTCAAAACTAGGTTATTAAAATGTTTGCTCATTGTAAATATATCTGACTAAAAGAGGCCAAAAAATCTTTATGCTGAATAGAGCTCATTAATCTGCATTTAGGAATGATACACGATATACCTATTTTTTGTTAAATTCATGAAATCTTCTTATAGATTCTTTCTTCCTGGTTCCAATAAGAGAATGTAAGAGTGAAACTTGTGGAGGAGACACATATATATGGTAGAATCTCCTCCAGATGTTTTAAGAAAATGAAAATCATTTAATACAGTGCTAAACTTCTTTCTAGTGTTAAAGGGATGTCAGTATTTTTTGATTCTGTATATGATGTCATTGCTGAATTAACAGCCCTTGGGTAAAGCCATGATGCAAAATCCAGAGGTGCCTGGATTTCTTGTTGTGAATATAGACATTTTTAGTCAGCTTCTCTATCTTTTTCTTTCTCTTGTTTTTTTTTTTTTTCAAGAGGATATGTGATCAGTTCAAAAGCCGCGGTAGCGTTGTTGCCTCACAGCAAGAGGTTCTCCCGTTTGATTCTCTGCTGGAGCGCCTTCTGTGTGGAGTCTGCATGTCCTCCCCGCAGTCAAGTGTCGTTCGAAAGACATGCGTGAATGGGCGTGCCTTCATTGAAGGTTGGGCATCAGGCTGGCACCTCAGCACCATAAAAATCTACTGCCAATCATTAGCGGACCGGAGTTCCACTGTGGCGACCTCTAACCGGGAAAAGCCGAAAGAAGAACATATGATCAGTTCAAAGTAAGCATAAGTACTATTGTATGTTTCAGCTTGTTGGAATACAGAGTATAGTAAGTCAGTCATAAATGTCATGTATTAATGTCAGTGTCACACACATCCTTGCCAAGCACACAAAAATATTATGACGTTTTTTAAAAGGAGGTCTGCTCATATTATATTATATTATATATTACATTGCATTATTATATTATATTGCTGTCGTGCAGAGGCATCGTTGTCGCCGCACAGAAAGAGGTTCTCCCGTTCGATTCTCGCTTGAGCGCCTTCTGTGTGGAGTCTGCATGTCTTCCCCGCAGTTGAGTGGCATTCGAAAGACGTGTGAATGGGCGTGCCTTCGATGAAGGTTGGGTGTTGGGCTGGCACCTCAGTACCATAAAAAGCGACTGCCAATCATTAGCCGACCAGAATTCCGCTGTGGTGACCCCTAACCAGGAAAAGCCAACAGAAGAAGATCACTTAAGACATAAGCAAACATACATTTATATAAAAGAAAAAATTAACTTGTTCCCAAATACATACCTTACACATCACATACCTTCTTTTGTACAACTATCAGTCCAGCATTACATAAATTACTCAATTCCTGCTTTTGTTCCCAATTACACTTCTTTTATCTCTATTACACCATTCAGTACTTCAAATACCATTGGTTTGGACTTTGATTTCCAGTTTCTAGTATTTTTTTTTTTTTTTTGTAGCCACCAGAATTAAATTTAACAAGGCATTAATATGTCCAGGTAATTCAGCTCCTATGTCCTGGTTCAGAAGAAATATTTCCTTAGTTGCACCAATTTGCTCACCCAGTATGTCTGACAGAGTACTCTGTAGGGAATCTTTTAAGGTCTGCCAGCTCATTACACACTCTACCACAGTGTGTGAATGCAATATTCCACATGTCATTGTGATTCCATGTCTGAAAGGATGAGTTGCGGTAAAGAGATGATGTTTATGAAGTGGCATCCCGAGATATGTTCACAGTTACCTCTTTCTACTCCATCACACCTCTCCAGTATTTGACATCTACCTGAGGAAAATTTCTTTGTGGAGTCTGTTTGGCATATAAAAATACCAATGGAAACACTTCCAAGCAAAATTTTGAATCTTCTAGGCTGTGTTGCATAATTGGGAGCCATACATATGTCCTCCCATTGTTTCCTTGTAAATCTTATCCAATCAAAATATTTTCTAACCTCTGATTGATTCCTATTGTTATCGTGCAGTATTGTATATGCCCTAGTAATTATCCCTTTTTAACAGCAGCTTCTGATCTAGATTCAACTAAAAACTACACCAGGGCAGGTCTTTCATTTGATTGCCCTCTCCCTTTATCTTGGCCTATACTCTGATATCTGTCCCTGGTAGGGAAGGCAGTCTCTAACCTGCAGTCCAAATGTCTTCTTGACCTCTTTCTATTCTGTTACATTTCCTCTCTAGTTAATTGTTCCCAATACATTGGTTCCTTTGCCAATATTCTCCAGTAAATTCCAGCCCCCACTTGCCTATTTTCTGTACCTCAAATTGGAGTTATCCCTATTGGTAAAAATCTCCTTCTCCATTGTCATATTGGCTTAGTTCTTAAAATACTTTGTTTATGAATATAATGTTTCATATGGCTGTTGTCATTCTCATTAAGGATCTGTATCCAAAATCCTATTCTCTCCTTATTTTTGGAGTTTCCCCCTCATTATTTCCACTTTGAATTGTACATTATTGCTTGTATTCTGTAGCTGAGCCTTAATTGTGTAGCTCTGAAATATCCATTCAAATCAGGTAATCCTAAACCACCTTGTTCTAGTGGAAGGATCAGCTTATCCCACTTGACCCTTACCCTTTTCGCCTCCCAGAAAAATTCCTTCAGTTCTTTATTATTATCCACAACTTTTCATCTCTTGCTAAAAATATGCCTGAACTGTGTATAAAACTAAAGGGACTAAAAGCATTTTCACTTCTTGTATCTTGTGTCATGCTTACTAAATCTGGTGGACTTCTTTGAAAAGGCCACTAAGGCAATGGATTAGTAGAAAACTGTGGATACAGCCTACCTAGATCTAGCTAAGGTATTTAATACAGTAGCCCAATCAGGCATTGTTAACAAATTTACAGAACTAGGTATAAACCTCTTTATATATGCTGGATATCTAGCTTGCTCAGTGATAGGACGTAGGAGGTTAGAATCTGTGAGGAGGCCATGTCCACAAAGAGGCCAGTCAACAATGGAGTCCCCTAGGCCTCTGTGCTAGGCCCACTCCTCTTTGGCATCTATTTCTCGGGTGTCAAAGCCAATGTCAAAGGCTTCTAATTAACCATGTTTGCACATGATTGCAAACTGGGAGCAAGCGCTGAATCCCTCCAAGATGAGAATACCCTTTAGGAAGGTCTAATACAGACAGACACTTGGTGTCATTGGCATGGCTTAAAACTGAATACCAAGAAGTGCAGTATAGTATCTGTGACAATGTCAGGTCTTGCCAGCTATGCCAGGAGAAGTAGGGCAGTGGATGTGTAACATATGCCAGCACAGGTAGCTGGAATTTTGTAAAGAATTATTTATTTACATTTGTTTACCGGGAAAGACCGACTGGGCCAGAAGCCCATTTTCAGCACAGGCCCGTGATTAGATAGTACAATAGTATACATATAGTAAGATGCGGAATACACATCATCTAGTTAGTCTATACAAAGAAGTATTCAGTACAGTTTTCTAGTAGATACAGGTTCCAAAAGAAAAAACTCACACGCATTTCAGTAAAGATCAGTACGAGAAAAATAAAATTAGTACTGTGTACATATTAAATAGTTATGAACAAATGAGATTTCATATATATATATATATATATATATATATATATATATATATATATATATTTTTTTTTTTTTTTGAGTAGTAATAACACCAAGGAGAGGGAGAAAATGAGGTAAGGAGTGGACAGTGTGATAAGAGAGTTATAGATATCATGTCAGTCAGGTTTGGAGCAGGAGCCATGCCAGTTTTTGGATAGATGTTCAAATAGTAGTTGTTTGAAACTGGTAGATTCAGGTGTGTTTTGGAGGGTGTGGGGTAGAGAGTTCCATAATTTGGCTATTTGATATGAGGATATGGCTTCACCATGCGTGTTGTTAGCTTTGTTTACTGTGAGAAAGTTCCTATCTGCAGATCTTAGACTTCGTGGGCATGAGTAGAGAGCAACAAGTTCTTGAGGGAGGGGCAATTGTCAGGATGGAAGATAATATTGTGTATGAATTTAAGTTGGTAGAGATGGAGAAGGTTAGGTAGCTCAAGCCAATTTAATTCATATACAGCAATACAATGATGGGTTTGGTGGGAAAGGTTGGCTACGAAGCAGGCTATTATTGTTGTAGCAAGTTTCCAATTTGGTTAAGTCTGATTTTTTTTTTAACTTGGTAAAGAGGGGGAAAGCATAAAGGAGGGTAGAGAGAAGGAAGGTTCTGGATATGGCTAGTCTGGTATTGTCAGGGAGGAATGGCTTGCTTCTGTACAGTGAACTAAGTCTGACATGAACTTTCTTAATTGTGATGGTTATGTGTTGGTCAGATCTGAGTTTGTTGTCGATTGTCATATCAAGGAGTTTTGTATGCTCAACTGGTTGGATGACTTTGTTGTTTGCTGAGAGAATGGTGAAAGGAGGGGTGGTCAGTGATTGTTTGCTACTGGTAAATTGCATTAACTGTGTCTTTTTGGGGTTGAGGATTAGTTATGATTTACTTAGGTATGTTTTGATATCATTAAAAGGTTGTTGGGCTACTATTTGGAGGTCTGGTAAGGTGTCAGCTGAGCAGATGAAATTTGAATCATCTGCATACTGAACTACTTTAGCATGTGTTGTGGATGAGGCTAGTATGGATCATCGGGGGACTCCAACTGAGACAGGCAGAAGTGGTGAGAGTTCGTTTTTCCATCGTAGTGTTTGCTGTCTGTCAGAAAGATAGCTTAGGAACCAGGAGAGGGAAGTCTTTGATAGGTTTAGGGAGGCAAGAGTATTAAAGAGTTTCTGATGGGAGACCATGTCGAATGCTTTTGGCCTGTCTAAGAAGATTGACGCTGTTTGCTCATTTGAATTTCTGAGTTGGTTGATGGTGATAGAGAAATTAATTAGGTCTATGGTGGTGCTGTGTTTCGGTCTGAAACCGTGTTGGGAAGGAGAGATAAGGTTGTGAGAGAGCAGGTATTGTTGTAATTGAACGTGTATACATTTTTCCATAATTCTGACACGGGAAAGGATGGCTATAGGTCTGTAATTGTTTAATTCTGTTGATGTTTCTCCTTTATGTAGAGGGGTGATATAGGAGAATTTTCATAATTTTGGAACATATTACTCTGCTATAGACTTATTTGCCAGAATGGAGATAGGCAGAGTTATGGCATCGGCTCAAAGTTTGAAGTACTCATTGGGGAGTTGGTCAGCTGCTAAGGAAGAAGGTTTCAGTTTTTTACAGCGTTGTTCTTATGGTATTAGTTGGGACAGGTTTGAGGTCAAAAGAGTTGCTAGTTTCCACATTAGGTGGAAGGTGGGATGGGATTGTTCCCTGTAACTAAGGAAAGGATGGTGTTTATAAAGTAGGTGTTGATTTGTGGGGTTGTGGCTCTACCTGGGTGGAGGAGTGAGTTAATTGCCTGCCAGAACTTTTTGGGATTGTTTTCATATTTGTTTTGCAAAGATGTATGATATGTTTTTTTTCTAGTTCTTTTTTTGTTTGTTTGATTGCAAAGCTGCTGACATGTTAACAGAGTTTTTTTGTCTTTATTTTCTGGTATTGAAACAAGCTTGTGTCCCTTAGGTTTTGAAGTCTAATGGTTTCTTTTGATATCCTGGGCAATCTCTTTATTCCCTTTTGCTATGTTTATCTATTCGAATGGGGAAAGTGGATTGTTTGGGAGAAACCATGTAGATTTATGAAGGTGGGGGGGTTATCACCAGTGCAAGTGTTTCAGTTTAAGTTTGTCACCTGTAATAATGGTTTTGTGGGTGTAGGTTGAGGCTGTCCAGGCTATGGGTTCCTCAATGGCAGTGGGAGTATTGTTGGGAAGTATGTAAGTGGCTATTATGGTAGTATTTTTGTGTATGTTGATTCTGAGCCATGTTACTAGGACTTCAGAGTTGTCATAAGGGTGTTTGATGGTTAGGTAGTCTATGCTTAGGTTATCTTTGTAGAAGATTATTTATTTTATTTTACATTTGTTTACTGGGAGAGTCCAACTGGGCATAAAACCCTTTTTCAGTGGAGGCCCATGGAGAAAAGCTCCATTGTTAGTAAAGTATTTTGTTTGTAGAAAGAAAATTGTATAATACAATAAAGAAAAAAATAGTAACACACATTCATAACGGTAAAAAAACTAGAACAGAATAAATTGGTCAAGTGGGAGACAAGACCAATAATTTTGTATAACAATGCTTGTAGAAGACGGTTCTTACAGTAGTAGCAGGTAGTGATATTGTATACAATAAGAGTGTAATTATGATATTTAGTCTTATATACAGGTAGCTTAGCAAACTGAAGATTTAAAATCTGGCAGAGATTAACAGTGAGAAAGAAAAAAACAATATATGGTAGTCATATGGCTTAAATTCAGTGCTCATTACATATGCAATTCAAATTGTAAAATCAGCTAGTTCCATGGTTTGGGCTACCCATGCCCAGTACACCTCCCTTCTTCTTGATCCTGTCTAACCTGTGTATGCAGTAACCTTGTGCAAGTATGTCTGGGTCTCTTATATGTGGCCCGAGCTGCGACGATTCAGGCAAACCAAGTGTGCTGTAAAAAAGAGATAAGTGATATTAGGAAAATGGCAAGTTCTTGTGAAGTGCATAATACCTTACTGAGTAGTAAAGTAAGAGGAGTGAGGGTGAAATGACTGAGTGCGGATATGTGATTATCATTTGTATATCAAACTGATTTGTACAGATGCTTGTGCTGAATAATGCATTTGTAAAGCTGCTTGTGTTAAAAAATGTATTAACAGTCGGTCCTAGTGGATAGAAAAGAAATTTACATGCATGTAGTAACTGATTAAATTTATGCATTGTAACTGTTGAAATGGCTATATTGTAACAGAGGATACTGGAAATGAAGAGGTTAATCACAGTCCAGCTGCAGCTAACTTTGAAACATTTTCTGAAATTAAATTACTGGGCCTAGGCCATAAAGATGTTTTCTGACAGTTTTGAATGAAGCCAGAGACACAGTGTCTGTTAGAAGTATGGCTTGTTGGTCTCCATAGGAAAAGCAGAAGGGTTAAAACTATTTTACAGCTTCCAGATGCTGCAGTAAATGTTAGCAAAGCTTGAGATGTGTATTGCAATACATATGTGCTAAATCCTGGCATTTTCTTGCAATGGAGGTAGCATGAGAACCAGAAGTCAGATTTACAAGATGTATGCAATGTCATTCTGTAAACTAGGACAAAATGATGTGTAATACTAGATAAGACTGAAGTCTCATTGCAGGCTGTTTTCGAACCTGACAAAGAAGGATCCCTTACCTGCTTCTTCTTACCTTGTTCTAGTAAGTGAACCAGGGAATAGTAATTCTTTAGATCAGTCAGGAAAATATAGTGAGATTAGTAAAGTCCTGTTTTCTGTATCTGTGAATCTGGTCATCTGTGTTATTTTAATATTTCTTGTGATTTGAAACTCTGGTGTTTGTTGTAAACAGATATTCTGTTTTTTCATATTCTTTTATTGTTTATTATTAAATATATTTAAACTTTTCATTGTGGCTGGTCCTTTAGTGAATATTTTAAAATTTGAGAGAACTTCTATCTGTTTGGTGACACTGTCCATTCCTGCATTGGCCACACACCATCATTTGTATTAATTTCACTCAGTATAATTGGGTACCCTTGTAAGAGCCTTAGAGTAGCTGGCTTTGGAGTGTCTAGTGGCAGTGTAACTACCTTATAGTCTGGACAGAAGGGAGCAAAATCAGTGCCAGCCTTTCCCATGTGTGTGAGATAATATACATGCATGTCTGTGTCACATTTTGGAGTGTATGTGAAGGTATTTGCTGAAGTGGTTAGTGGTATTGCTGACAACTACATGTTTGGAGCAGGGACACAAAGCACTGGTTTCATAGAGAGAGAGTGGTGGAGGCCTTTACTTGGACACTCCGCTGAGGACTCACTGTTATAGCTGCGCCAGTGGGGAGTCTTGATGGGGATCTGGAGAGAGAGAGGGAAAACCATTCTCTGGAGTGAGTGTCCCCTTTGTGCCCTTAAGGGAAATCGTGCTTGATGCAGAGAGCTGCATCAGGAAATAGTGGGTGTATCCATTTTTGTTCCAAGTGAATGGCCCTCTCTAGTGTCAGTGGTGAGGATTCAGACTCCTTGATTACTGGCCCAGAGTGGGGAAGTCACAGTACCTTTTGGGAAGTCTGCCACCCCAGGTAACTACATCATTAATAAAACACTCTTAAAAGTTGATTCACTAGTCAGCCGTTTGGGAACTTACGTAGATAGTAACCTAGCCTTTGACCAACATGTGTCCAAGGTAGTAAGAATATTCTATACAGCTGAACTTGTAAGCAAGGGCATGGCATCTAGGTCCAGAGAGGTCCTCATCAAGCCCATCATAGAGAATAATACCCTCTTTGGTATGTACCTGACTAGTCATATGCAGCAACTGGAATGCCTACAAAAGCTCTTTACATAAAGAATACAGGGAGTAAATACAATGTCCTACTGTGATTGCCTCACAGCCCTTTCCCTATACTTGATATCGTACAGACAAATAAGAGATGTGATCTTTGCCAGTCTTTTGCACATTCGCAAAACAAACAGCAAAACAAGCAGAATCCTAAATGTTCCTTGTAACATAAATAGGATATGCTGGAGAGACAGATAAAGTGAATATAAAAAGTTTTGTAATATAAAAAAATGAGACCACAATAAATAATTTCAAAACTTTTCCCACCTTCAGTGTGACCTATAACCTGTACGATTCAATTGAAAAGCAAACAAAGCTGTTAGGGGGAAAAATATTAAAAAAAAAAAAAAGTACAATAAGCTGGTTACTAAGTGTGCACACCCTTAAACTAATACTTTGTTGAAGCACCTTTTGATTTAATTACAGCATTCAGTGTTCTTGGGTACACACATGCCATCAATTAAAGAGACTCTGATTAACCCCAAATAAAGTTCAACTGTCCTAGTAGGATTTTCCTGACACTTACTCCATTGGCTGCTACAGCAAAAGCCATGGTTCACAGAGAGCTTACCATCAAAGGGATCTCATTGTTGAAAGGTATCAGTCAGAAGAAAGGTACAAATAAATTTCCTCAGGGCGGTCACGGTGGTGCAGCGGTTAGTGTTGTCGCCTTACAGCAAGAGGTTCTCCAGTTCGATCCTGGGCTGGGATGCCTTCTGTATGGAGTCTGCATGTCCTCCCTGTGGTTGCGTGGGTTTCCTCCGGGTGCTCCGGTTTCCTCCCACATCCCAAAGACATGCTGTAGGTGGATTGGGCACTCTAAATTGGCCCTAGGTGTGAGTGCGTGTGTGTGCCTTCTGTGGAAGGTTGGGTGCCAGGCTGGCAACTCGACACCGTAAAACTCCACTGCCAATCATGAGCGGACAGTTGATCCGCTGTGGCGACCCCTAACTGGGAAAAAGCCGAAAGAAGAAGAAGATTGGATATACCATGGAATACAGTGAAGACACTCATCAAAAAGTAGAGAAAATATGGGACAACAGTGATGTTGCAAAGAACTGGACATTCCTCCAAAATTGATGAAAAGACAAGACGAAAATTGGTATGGAGGCTGCCAAGAGACCTGCTGCAGGAATTTCTGGCAATTATTGGTTGTGTACTACATGTGACAGCAGTCTCCCGTATTCTCCATTATGTCTGGACTATGGGGAAGGGTTGCAAGACGGAAGCCTTTTCTTACACAGAAAAACATCCAGGCTTGGCTAAAACTTGCAAAACAATACATCAGGTCTCCCAAAGGCATTTGGGAAAATGTGTTATGGTCTGATGAGACCAAGGTTGAACTTTTTGGCCACAATTCCAAAAGGTACGTTTGGTGCAAAAACAACACTTCACATCATCAAAAGAACACCATCCCCACGGTGAAGCATGGTGGTGGCAGTATCATGCTTTGGGGTTGTTTTTCTTCAGCTGGAGCTGGGGCTTTAGTCAAAGTGGAGAAAATTATGAACAGTTCATATACCCAGCACTTTTGGCCCAAAGCCTTCAGGCATCTGCTAGAAAGCTGAAGATGAAGAGGAGTTTCACCTTTCCACACGACAATGACCCCAAGCATACATCCAGATCAACAAAATAATGACTTCACCTGAAGAAAATTGGAATGACCCAGCCTGATCCCAGACCTAAATCCAATAGAAAGTCTGTGGGGTGACCTCAAGAGGGCTGTGCAGAAGAGATGCCCTTGCAGTCCGACATATATTGAGCACTTTTGCAAGGAAGAGTGGGCAAATGTTGCCAAGTCAAGATGTGCCATGCTGATAGACTCCTACCCAAGAAGACTGAATGCTGTAATTAAATCAAAAGGTGCTTCAACAAAGTATTAGTTTAAGGGTGTGCACACTTATGCAACCAGCATATTGTACATTTTTTATTTTTTATATTTTTTCCCCAAACAGATTTGTTTGTTTTTCAATTGAATTGTGCAGCTTATAGGTCACACTAAAGGTGGGAAAATTTTTGAAATGAATATTGTGGTCTCATTTTTAATATCACAAAAACCTGGCTTTTTAACAGGGATGTGTACACTTTGTATATCCACTGTATGTTGCTCAGAGAATTCCTATTCCTATTCTCTGGAACAGGCTCCCCATCCATGTGAAGCAGTGATCCTCTCTATCCCTATTTAAGTGTAATTTGGACCAACAGACGGGTATTCAGAAATTCACCCCTAGTCTGGCTCCTATGTCTCTGATGGGAAGAGACAGTCAGTAAATAACCCCTGTAAATCAAATATAAATCAAATTTGTGGGTCAGATTTGAGTTGTATGGTTAGCTTTTAAGGGTCCTAGTGGTCGTTAGCCTAGTACACGGCTATGAACCTATCCGTATCCATAAACAAAGAGCTTCCAGTTTTTATATTATGTTTTCTTTAGTCTCTTCCCACATATCCTTAGTTGCCATAGCAGAAGCCTTTTTAATCCATACTCCTAAATACTTTATTTTATCGTGTCCCCATAAATATGGATATTGCTGAAACCTATTCGTGGGTGGCTACATAATTTTACAGATATAGCCTTTGTTTTATCTTCATTAATTTTATATCCTCAAGATGTAAAATTGTCTTAAAATGTTCCTTAACACAGAGATTTCCTTTTCCAGTTTGATCAGGTACAAAATAGTATCAGCTGCAAATAAAGCCAACTTTTCTTGATTACCATGCCAGTTATATCCTTGAATTTTTGATTCCCTCATTTTCTTTGCCAGTGGCTCTAAATATAAAGCAAATAACAAAGGAAAGATGACTCCCATGCTTGGTTCCTCTATTCAGACCCAACTTATCAGATAGGAGCCCTCCCACTTTAATTCTTGCCTCTGATTATTCATATATCCATCTAATTAACTTTATTGTGTCAGAGAATGCAATACTTCATTGGCCTACTCATAAAATCCCAGTGTACTTTGTCAAATGCTTTCTTTGCATCAAGACCCACTAACAACAGAGGTATTTTTTTACATTATGTTTCCCTCTGGATCATCATTGTTCTGTTAATGTTGTTAGATGTCTGCCTGTCCTCCAAGCAACATTAATCCGTATCTATCAATTTTGGCAAGACATTTGCCATTCTCTTAGCCATTATAGACATAATCACTTTGTAATCATGATGTAAAATTAAAACGGGTCTATACGAAACTGGGTCTGATGGGTCTTTACCATCTTTAGGTATTACAGCCACTGCAACTTTCTTCCAGGATGTTAGTGCATTCCCTCATTTTAAAGTACTGTTAAACAAACACCTTCCAGACCTTTATCACTTCCCTCACTCCTAGCTTCCAAACTTCCATGGGAATGCCATCTGTTCCAGGAGACTTTCCTGCAGATTGATTATATGTCGCCATTTTTTTTCTCATGTCTTAACTGTTAATTGTTGAGCCTCTTCTTATTCTAACCTTGGCATACCTAAGTCTCCCAGAAATATTTCTATTTGTGCTCTTTCTTGATTTCCCAATTTCGCTGCTTTATACAAATGTTCATAAAATTTCAGAAATATTTCTCTAATACCTCTACAAGATCTCTGATTATTTTTCTTGTTATAGGGTCCCTGAGTTTGGCAACAACCCTTTCGACTTTCTGTTGCCTAAGTTATTTTGCTAAAGGTTTTTGTGCTCTGGAGTTATCAAAAAAGAATTGCTTAACAACAGTTTTTCTAAACTCATGCATATTATCCACATATTCCTTTATTTTCTCTTTACCACTCTGCAGTATTGTGCCTCTTCTTGCCCTGTGAAATTCCCCTTATTCTGCAATACTTCAAACTTTGTCAGACCCTCTAAATAATTTCTGTTATTTCTAAGCCATGTCTCTTTTTCTTTAATTTCTAACCTATTTTTAAACTCCATTTTCCTTTTATTCCATTCGCTAGTATAACTTCTGAAGATATTTTGTTCTTCCCTAATAACTCTCGAATAATTTCCACTAGCCATTTCTTAACAGGTAGGTGGTAAAGCGCCAGTGTCTCATTTTTACTTCACTTCGTTTTCAACATTTTTATCTTGGTTGTTGGTGAAAGTTCTGAAATAGTTACTGGATGTGTGTTGAAGCTTTCAATTAAATGCACATATTCCTGTGAAGTATAATTTCTGTCTAGTGTAGTGCATCTACTGTACCATGAGGTATAATCTGTAAAATCTTTCCAGTTTAGTACTGAATTCATATCTTCCATAACAAATATTTTTACTTATTTATTAATTGTTTACCGGGAAAGTCCGACTTGGTGAGTACGATTCCGAATGACAGCAGTATGGAAAACCAGTAATGTTTATTATACGGTAAGGTAGAAGTCTAGAATTGTCCCAGTGTTAGGGAGTGTTTTAGTGGGTGAGAGTCCTACAGTACCAGGGTAGTTCCTAGGTCTGGTTGTTATAAGCTGTCACCTCCTTGCAGTGCTAAAAATTAAGTAAACTTTGCTCCAGACTAATTCTAATGATCTATTATGAATGCTACATGCTATGAGTTGTGCCAACATTATGTTGTAATTTTTAATCCAAGTTGCCCCTTCAAAGTCTCTATTCCCTTCTAACATCTGAGTAATATCCATATTTTCCAGTGTCCTCGGAAGATGTTCTTTATGTTTCACTGTTGCAGTCCTGACAGTTGGGATTTCCTGCTGTAAAAGTCCTTGGTCGGCCTGACTGCCAGAGAAACCTATTTTGCCTTCCAGGCTGGCGGACACCTTAACTGACGTCAGTATATTCGGGTATAAAGGGAGGCCAGCCTGCATCACCACTTCAGTCTTTTTCTTGGTGCTGGAGCCTGAAGCAGACCTCAAGTGCATTGGTTGGTCTGCACCAGAAAGATGACATCGGAAAAATAAGTACCCTGTTGGGGAACTCTCTTCTTCTTTAACTCATGTCAAATAAAGTTAATTGCCTCTGCTGTGGTAAACAAACTCCACACAGAGACTTCCATATGCTTTGTGTAACTTGCTTAGGCCCAGACCATGACATCCCTAACTGTCGTTTCTGTGCTAGGTTTAACACTTAAACTATTAGGTGTAGAGCAGAGTTTTTACCTCGTTTTCTGAGGCAGGAATCTATGCAATTGCTTGCTAAGGCATCCGCCAGTTGTCTTGAGCTCGATGTACCTAATCACAAAAAAGATAAGAAACAAAAGCCTAGGTCCATGGATGACACTCACTTGCCCCCTGACTTGCCTACTAGACTTGTGATTGTAGACAAAGGTGAGGTGCTTTTGCAGCCCCCTTCAGTCATTGGTTCAGTGACCCAGACTTCTGTCGAGACCTGTTAGGAGTCAGACATGCCTTCAGGTCCCTTTGACTTCTACAGCTCATATCTTCAACTCCTCGGTTGGGTCCAAGACCACTCAGCAGGCCACTGCTTCCAATAAGTGACTGCTGATTGGAGGCTCTTCTCAGCCTAGACCCATTCTGGTGCAGCTACAATCTAAAGAGTCAGGTTCCAGGGCATTGGATGCTCCTGGGCGTAAGACCAAACCCACAAAAAAGAAAAGCATTGTAGCAGGGTGTTCATCTAGACCAATGGGCTCCCAGTTTCAAGGACACCAACAGGATTTGATCAAATTGGCTGAAGACCTCATTCACATTCTTACGTCCAGACAGACTTTAGGGGATATCATCCCAAGGAAAAGAAAGAGACACCCACCCTGAATTTCTCTGTGACCCACTGCATTCAAAAGAAGAGTCTGATTTGGAGGACTCTGCATCAGAGGAAGGTCCCGCTTACAACTCTTATGAGGAATTAGATTCAGAGGAAATTCTCCCTTCTGCCTCTCCACCTGAAGACCTCACCTTATAGGTTCATAGGTAGGTGCTAGGCTATTGGTCCTAGGGCCTATATAAGCATAGCCAAACAGTACCCTGGCTTTTGCCACCCAAAAAAAATATTTTCTTATGCCCCTGTCAAGCAGAGCCACAGAAGTGATCCCTGGGGTGAATTTTCTATCTCTCATCCAATCATCAAGATTTTTCTTGAGGAGTGCTAATGAGGAGCTTTGTTTGATACAGATAGGTAGTTTGTTCCAGAGTATGGGAAGTCTCTGGGGCAGGAATCTATCCCTCCAGCATGTTCTGTTTGTTGTGGTGACAAGGTTTAGGACCCTAGAGCGTGTAGCTCGGAGGGACTGGGATTTCTTTAAGTGGAGCATATCCAACAGCTCTGGGTGTGACATAGCTTTGTATGTTAGGCCGAGATCACCTCTGAGTAGGCGATATGTGACAGAGTAAAGCTGGAGATTTTTGAGACGGTCTGTGTAGTGCGTCTGTTTGAGGCCGGTAATTCTCTTTGTGAGGTATTTCTGCGGCCTTTCCAGTTGTAGATGTCTTGTGCGATACATACCAAAAGGGGCATTGTACTCTATAATGGGTCTAATGAGTGATGAGTAGAGGGGAACATTGACCTCTTTTCTCCTGGATGAGAAACCTTTTGTGATGAGGTGTGCCACGTAGAAGGATTTCATGACTGCTATCGTGATGTGATTATCAAAGGAGAGACTACTGTCCACCTGTGTCCCAAGGTCTGTTATCACACTTTCGGTGTTAAGTAGACTACTGCCTATGTGGTAGTTCATGGGTACAGAGTTTATGTGGTAGTTCATGGGTACAGAGTTTTTACCAAAAGAGATGACAATGCACTTTTTGGCATTGAGCTTGAGGCCATGGCTTTGACACCAGGCATCTGTCTCAGTGAGGCCCTTTTGTAGGATGTCCACATCATTAGGAGTTTTGATTATGGCTCCTAGTTTGCAGTCATCTGCAAATTTTGTTAGCCACAGACCTTCTGTGTTAGCCTGTACTTCAGAGAAGTAGATACAAAACAGGAGAGGACCTAGGACTGAACCCTGTGGTACTCCACTTGTCACTGGTCTGAAGTTGGATTTAGAGTCTGCTACTTTCACTTCACACTTTCTGTCAGTGAGCCAGTTGGTAACCCATCTTGTGACATAGGGATTTATACCTAGTTTATTGAGTTTATCTATAATTCCAGAGTGGGGGATGGTGTCGAAAGCCTTGGCGAAATCTAGATAGGCTGTGTGAACCACCTTACCCTCATCTGCGGCTTTGGTGACCGCTTCAAAGAAATCTATCAGATTTAGGAGGCATGATCTGCCTTTTACAAACCAGAACTTGTTAGGGTCCAGAGTTGGAGATTACCAATGTCATTGTTTATAAGTTCCATGATGATACGTTCCATAGCCTTGCAGACCAGGCTCGTCAGGCTAATGTGGCGGTAGTTCCCGGGGTCCGTGATGGCTCCCCCTTTGTGGAGTGGGATAACCGTTGAAATGAGCCATTCAGTGGGCACAAAGCCTGAGGTGAGGCTATGATTGAACATGGTACTTAGGTGGGGTGCCAGTTCATTCTGTAGTTCATGTAGAAAGCAGCCTGGGATGTTGCCAGGTCCCATGGATGCTGTGTTCTTGGCTTTGGAAAGTGTTTTTTTTTACCTGTGCAGCTGTGATTACAGGAACTTTGCATTCTTCCGGTATAGAGATGGGCCCTTTAGGGGGTGAGAGAGGGGTAACATTAGCACTAAACCTAACTGCCAGGATGTTGGCAATATCAGTTGGTTCTGTATATTTAGTGCCATTGTGCTGTAACTCAGAGCAGATCTGAGTGTTGCCTTTGAGATTTTTGACATAGCTGTAGAATGCTTTATGGTTGTCTTTAGAATCAGTGGGGATTTTATTTTCATAACTAGCTTTGGAGGATTTTATGAGGGATCTCAGCTTCTTACTGATACTGACAATGGAGTTCCTCCAATTATGGGATTTTACTCTTTTTTGCAACGGCTTCTTTCTTCTGTTGTAGAGTTTGTTTATGGCAGGGGACCATCAGATTGGCTTCCTTTTTTTGGAGGAGAGCATCTTGGTTCTGTTAGGGATTGCACGATCCATGCACTCGTGTAAGTGCTTATAAAGTGCATTTGTATAGGATTCAGCAATCGTACCTCTATTGTCCGTCAGCATGGGTGTCGTGAAGTTTGCCAATTCTGGTTTAAGAAGCGTGAAGTTGGCTTTGGAGGAATTTTTTACGGTGGTTTCCCTAATGGGGGGTGGGGTGCGGATGTCTAGGGTGATTAGCTTGTGGTCAGATCTGACCAATGAGGACTTGACCTCTGATGTGGAACACCGGTTGCCCATGTTGGTAATGACCAGGTCTAGGATATTGCTGCCCCAGGTGGGGGTGTGGATAAGTTGATCCAAGGCGTTGGAATTTATGAATTCAAGAAAAAGTTGAGCACAAGATTTGGTACATGAGTAGTTTTCCCAGTTAATGGTGGGGTAGTTGAAATCGCCCATTATTAGGGTGTTAAGTTGTACCCTAATATTTTGGAGAGATTTATCGTGCTACGAAGCAACATTTCTTGTGGCAAACAGAAGAATACCCATAAAGGCCAAGAAGAGAGTCAGGGAGTTCCTGGACCTCCATGAGCACAAACCACTAGCTAACTCACATATCCTGAAAGTAGTGGAAGATGTTTTTCAGGATGCTTCCTTAAATACTGACTCAGCTGCCTCCTGCACCCAGAAAGCCTGGCCAGTTTTACAGGGTCCAGGACTCTCACAAATATCTGTTTAAAAACCCAACTGCTGACCCGTAAATGGTCATACCTGGCCCAAAGGGTTCAAAGACCAGTACCTCTAGGAACCCTTTACCTACTGACGAAGAAAGTAGGGCTCTTGATAGATTTGGAAAGAAAGTATACACTTCAGCTAAACTCACTATGAGGGCACTCAGTTGCCAATTTCATATGATTAAATACCAGCAAACCATTCTTGACCAACTAAAACAAAAGATCGTGGTAAAGAGGATAAAAACCTTTCTAAGGTACTTGTAGATCTGTACCATTCCAGTTTTCAAGTGACAAAATACTCCCTTCACTGTGGGTATGATGCCTTGGAAGCCTCTTGCAGGGCAACTGTCACTAGCACAGTGATCAGGAGACACGCTTGGCTTAGGGAGCAACACCTACCTAATCAGGTAAAAGCTAATCTTCCAGATGCTTCCCTTGACAAAGAATGCCTTTTTGGGGCTATTGCTGAAGTGGTTCTCAAAAAGATGGAGGACGAGGCAAAATGCATGCAAAAAGTAAATGACTTTCTACAAGTGCACCCCACCCAGGTTCAGCAGGAATTTTCTGGCCAAACATTGGTCCTTTCTCATCCAGTCAAGCAAACAGAGAAAGCCTCCGAGGGACAAAACTCCAAGGCATAGACCACAGCAACAAAGATTTAGGCAGTGGACCTCAGACTTTCACAGACAAGTGAGTTCTAGGGAACCTGCCCCCGCCAGAGAGCAATTGTGACTCTCCACTTCCTTCCCCCTCCCCAACCCCACACAAAAGCTAGGAGGAAGGCTGTCCAGTTTCTATCAAAACTGGAGCCATATTACCTCAGATCGGTGGGTTCTAAATGTTATTGACCATGGTTACAAACTCACTTTCAAAGAACCCTTAAAAGTCTTGAGATACCCATATTTACCCCAAAAACCAAAAAGCTCAGGGTATAGAACAAATTCAAATTTTGTGTTCCCAGGGAGCAGTGGGACCAGTTCCAGAAGAACAAAAATGGAAAGGATTTTACTCAAGACTCTTCCTGGTACCCAGAAAAGAAGGATCTTGGCATTCCATTTTGGACCTGTCCAGCTTAAATCGTTTTCTCAGGGTAGCAAAATTCAAAATATTGACCCTGCAGAAACTACCCCCCTTGTTAACTCCTCAGGCATTCATGGAGTCTTTAGACCTAGAAGATGCCTACCTTCACAACCCCATCTCAAACTCGCACAGAAGCTTTCTTCACTTCAGATCAAGCTCCATTTCCTATCAGTTTTCAGCTGTGCCCTTTGGACTGTATACTGCACCAAGGGTTTTCACGAAGTGCCTGGCTCCTTCCTTTACTTACCGCAAGACCAAAGGTGCCCAGATTTACTCCTGCCTGGATGATTGCCTAATACAGACCTCGGACCAGTCTCAGATTCTCAAAGACCTGAAATTTACACAGGACATCCTAACCTCCTTGGAGTTCACTCTAAATCTAAAGAAGTCCATCACTGTGCCATCCAAATAGATATATTTTTTCTAGGGGCACTCCTGGACTTTTCCCTCCAAAAGGCCTTCCTCCCCCCGGACAAGGTCACCTTTTTGAACAGCTACTTCCAGAACTTACAGCGCACAATAGCCAGAGAATTCCTCAGCTCTGGGGTACGTGGCAATCAGTATCCTCATGGTGCCACAGGCTATATATGAGGAAACTTCAGTGGTATTTAAAGAATGCATGGTGCCAGAGCACTCTGCCCCTGGACACCAAGATATACCTGCCTCAAACAAGAGCCCACATGGTGGGTACAGGCCTGCACCCAGAATCAGGACTTGCCCTTCAATTTCTCTCTTGAAGGCCAAACCTTCACCACAGACTGTGCAGACATCACATGGGGAGGGAATACCCAACATTTCCAAACAAACAGGTTGTGGGATTCCCAGACCAAAAAGAGACACATAAATTGGAAAGAACTAATGGCAGTTCTAAAAGGCTTACTGCCCTTCAAAGAGAAATGGATACCAGGGGTGCTGGTAGTACAGACAGACAACACTACAGTCATGTGGTACATAGACAGGGAGGCACACACTCCTACGCCCTGTGCCATCTAGCCATGCAAGTCTGGGAGACAGCACACTCCTTGGGACGTCACCTCCTAGTGCAATGTCTGCCAGGGGTACAAAACACCCTTCCAGATCACCTCAGTAGGAACATGACAGATCCTCACAAGTGGCTCCTGCACAGAGATATTTTCCTCAGCATAATTCAAACCTGGGGCACCCCTCAGATAGACCTCTTTGCCAGCGAGGACATTGTTCAACTGGAGGAATTCTGTACCAGGACAAGAAAGGCATCAACATGGAGAATGGATGCCTTCCTCCTTCCCATGGACTCACCCCTTCGTTTACGCTTACCCCCACTTATTCTGCCTCGAGTCCTTCTAAAGATAAGAGAAGAGGGCCCAAGGACCCTTATGATAGTTCCAAAATGGCCCAGGTAACACTGGTTTCCTCTCCTCCACCAGCTCACCAATCAGAAACCTTGGCAGTTACCACAGAGGGTAGACCTCCTCACCCAAGACAAATGAAGAATAGTGCACCCCAAACTGCAGACCTTGAACCTTTCAGCCTGGATTATTCCTCAGCATGTAAATGCTACATCAACTTAACTCATGAGGTGCAAAACATTTTGAAGGAATCCAGAAGGCCTAGCACATGGAAATATTATGCAGTCAAATGGAAAAGATTTTCTGTTTGGTGCCAGAGGCACCACATTGAGCTGAGCTCAGCTAACATTTTGGCCATCCTGAAGTACCTGACCAACCTAGTGGATAAAGGCCATTCCTACTCCTTTATAAAAAGATATGTCAGCCATCTCTGCTCACATTCCTGTTCTCCCCCCAATCTTCTCACACCCCTTCTTGAAACAATTCCTTAGGGGTATCATCCACATTAGGCCCCCAAGAAGGGAACCCACACCTCTATGGGACATCAAATATGTTCTGGAAAAAAATTGACTGTGCCTCCCTTTGAACCTGCAGCTAATGCCTCTTTAAAATTCCTCACATGGGAAGACTGCTCTTCTTTTAGTCATTACCTCGGCTAGAAGGGTCTCAGAGTTACAGGCTCTAATGTCAGTAGAGCCTTTCATTGTCTTCCATAAAGACATGCTTTCCCTCCGGACTAACCCTTCCTTTATGCCTATGGTGGTTACCAATGTGTCTTTGAATCAAGGAAGCCGTCTGCCTACCTTCTTTCCCAATCCTCAGAACAAGGGGGAAAGATTGCTGCACTCCCTGGATGTGCACAGAATGTTGCATTTCTACATAGACAGGACAAAATCCTTTAGGAAATCAGATCAGCTGTTCATAACTTTTTCCCCCAGATTGGAAAGAAAACCACTTCTAAACAGACCATTTCCAAGTAGATTTCTCACTGCATTTCTTTCTGCTACAGCCATCATGGCAAAAAAAAAAAAAAAACAGATTTGGTTAGACCTCTCTCTACCAGGGCCACAGATGCTTCTACGGCCTTCTTTAAGGGAGTCTCCACCAAAGACATTCTGGAAGCAGCCACTTGGTCTTCTTCTGTGCATACCTTCACAAAGTTCCACCACTTGTCAGCTTTCTCAAAATCCAGAGCAGGATTTGCCTATGCAGTCCTGCAGGGGATCCTCTCCTCTACTGATCTCCATCTACCCTCAGTTAAGCTTTGAGAATCTTCCTAACCGTCAAAACCGCAACAGTGAAACACAAAGAACATAGTACAGTTGTATACACTTACCATAAATGTAGATGTTCGACTGTATTCACTGTTGCAGTCTTCTCTCCCTCCCTCTTATCCCCTTGGCCTACTAGGTAGGTCTAGAATTTCCAAATATGACAACTTTGGGCACTTTCCCAGGCTACCCTGGGTTAGGTCTCCCCTTTCTTTCTTTTTCTTTGCCTAACTCCAGGCTCCTTCATGGGGCCAAGAAAATACTGAAGTGATGATGCAGGCTGGCTCTCTTTATACCAGAGCATACTGACATCAGTTAATGTGTCCGTCAGCCTGGGAGGTGAAATAAGTTTCTCCGATAGTCAGGTCGGCCTTGGGCTTTCACTGCAGGAAATCCCAACTGTCATGACTGGAACAGTGAATGCACTCAAACATCTACATTTAGGGTAAGTGTACACAACTGTCCTTTTTCCATTGCTCTTTAGAGGGCGATATCATCCACATTGGGAACCACTGGTTTAAGCAAAAGTAATTCAAAAGTAACACATTTAGTTACTAGCTATTAAAACAGTAATGTATTACTATTACTATTTGTTACTGTTTTGAAAAAAGTAGCTAGTTATATTACTAGTAACTAGAAATTATAATATATTACAGTAATGCATTACATATAGGTTCATAGGTCGGTACTAGGCTATCTGCCCGAAGGCATTTATAAGCCTAGCCAGAATGTGTTGGCTTTTGCCGCCCCCTTAGATTAGTTCCTTGTGCCTCTGTCCAGCAGAGTCACTGAAGTGATCCCTGGGGTAAACTTTCTGTTTCCCATCCACTCATTAAGGTTTCTCTTGAAGAGTGTTAGCGAGGAGCTCTGTCTAATGTAGATTGGAATCTTGTTCCAAAGCATGGGAAGTCTCTGTGACAGGAATCTATCCCTCCAGCATGTCCTATTTATTGTTGTGGTGAGGTTTAGATCCTCAGAGCGTGTGGCTCGATGGGATAAACTTTTCTTTAGGTGGAGCATGTCCATCAGTTCTGGGTTGGACGTGGCCTTGTATTGGCAGGCAGAGATCATCTCTGAGTAGGCAGTATGTAACCGAGTACAGCTGGAGTTTCTTCAGTTGAGCTGCATAGGGCATCTGTATGAGGCCAGTGATCCTCTTGGTGAGGTACTTCTGTTGTCTTTCCAGCTGTTGCAGGTGTCTTGTAAGATACATCCCAAATGGGGCGTTGTACTCTATGATGGGTCTGATGAGCGATGAGTAGAGGGGCACAATGACTTCTTTTGATCTGGATGCGAACCCTTTTGTGATAAGGTGGGCCACATAGAAGGAGTTTCAAACCACTTTGGCAATGTGATTATCAAAGGAGAGTTTACTATCTGCTTTGGTCCCCAGATCCCTTATTACGTCTTCCTTATTTAGGGGACTACCACCGATCTGGTAGTTTGTGGGTACATTGTTTTTCCAAAGGGGATGACTATGCACCTTTTGGCATTTAGCTTGAGGCCATGATTTTGACACCAGTTATCCATCTCAGTGAGACCCTTTTGGAGGATGTCTGTGTCAGCCGGAGAATCAATTATAGCCCCTAGTTTGCATTTGGGTGCGAACCTGGTCAGCCATAGTCCTCCTGTACTTGCCTGTACCTCTGAGAAGTACATGCCGAACAGGAGGGGTCCTAGGACCGAGCCCTGGGGAACACCACTTGTAACCGGTTTAGAAACAGACCTAGCTCCCGCAACTCTTACCATGTGGGTTCTGTCCGTGAGCCAGTTGGCAACCCATCTTGTGACGTAGGGTATTTATGTTCAGGCTGGTGAGCTTGTCTATAATACCAGTATGGGGAATGGTGTCAAAGGCCTTTGCGAGGTCTAGGTAGGCTGTGTGTACCACCTTTCTCTCGTCTGTAGCATTGGTAACTGTCTCAAAGGAGACCACCAGGTTTAGGAGGCATGATCTGCCCTTAACAAAGCCAAACTGGGCTTTGGAGATGGGCTGTTTTAACCTGAGTGTCACTGATTTCAGGAGCTCTACATTCTTCTGGTATGGTTATGGGCCCTTTTGGGGGCTGAGAGGGGGGGTGAAGTTTGTGCTGAACCTGTCTGCCAGGATGTTGGCAATATCGGTCAGTTCAGTGTATTTTGTACCATTCTGCACTAACTCCGAGCAGATCTGAGCATCGCCACTTAGATTGTTGACATAGCTAAAGAATGCCTTGTGGTTATCTTTGGAGTTCTTGGCAATTTGTCTTTCGAAACTCGCCTTGGATGATTGTATGAGGGATCGTAGTTTCTTGCTTATACTGGTCAGGGATGTCTTCCCTTCTTGGGATTTTACTCTTTTCTGTACTAGTTTCCTCCTCCTATTGTATAGCTTGTTTATGGCAGGAGTCCACCAGACTGGTTTCCTTTTCTTGGAGGAGTGAGTCTAGGTTTTGCTTGGGATAGCACGATCCATGCATTCTTGTAGGTGCCCGTAGAATGCATTACTAAAGGATTTTGCAGCTTGGACAATGTTATCCTTTAGCATGGGGGCTTTCAAACTTTCCACCTCAGTCTTAAGTAGCATGAAGTTTGCTTTTGAAAAGGTTTTCATGGTGATTTCCTTGTCCGGGGGTGGGGGTGGAATGTGGGTATCCAAAGTGATTTGTTTATGGTCAGATCTAACCAGTGAGGGGTTGACCTCTGTTGTGGAGCACTGGTCGCCTATGTTGTTGATGACCAGGTCCAATATGTTGTCACCTCTGGTGGGAGTGTTGACCAGGTCCAATATGTTGTCACCTGTGGTGGGAGTGTTGACCCAGTGTCAGCCTAGACATTAGTAGTGTATTGGCCATTTTGGGCTAATTTCTATCTCTTTCATTTCCCTGCTATAAATACCGCATTTGCCCGGTTTTGCATGCCAGGCAGCGCCAGTTAGCTAGGGTATAACTATTCCCGGCACCACAAAGTCTCCTCTTCAATTTTTCCCTTGGAACTAGACAAACTTTCAACTTAAGCACTCAAGCCATTCATTTCTCAGCCCAGCACTTGCTCAAAACTCATAGCATGCACTTATAAACTCTAGCACTAGACCCTCCTATACTGTACAGAAGGACAAGGCTCTCTATTCAACCTTACCAGCCATTCAGTAGAACAGTTCACTGTACCTATCCAGGCATGTACAAAGGGCAGTTTCAGGCGTACTATCCAGTCCAACTGGTGAATCTGGACATTTTGAGGCAATGTTACAACTGCCTCATGTACACAGACAACCCTCTCCTCCTACCACCAAACACTAATACATGTGAGAGATGCAATTATACAGCCAAACTGGAGGCTACGCTCTCTCAACCCAAGGCTGGATCAGACAGTCAAGAGGAGAAGGGAAATACTTGCATCACACCACCAGTCTCACATAGACCCATTAAACCAGCACCGGCAAAAAACATACATAAATACACAAAAACATACTCGGAGGCTGTAAATAAAAATCTGCAAAAGCAACAGAGACCTTCAAAGCAGACATCCAAGCAACCTCCACCCCCCCAACATAAATCATGAAACACATACTTCACAAAACCAGTGTGCCATGCAATCACAACCTTTAAGGCAAAATAACATATCCAACATACTAGTAATAGGTGACTCTATAGTCAGGTACACTGACGTCCCACTCACTAGGCTGAATAAGGAGAAGGTTACTGTTAGCTGCCTGTTGGGTGCCAGGATCCACCACATAACACAAGCACTCAGGTCACTCCAGAGCAAGTACAAATACGACTCTGTCATTGTCTATGTTGGTGTGAATGACCTGAGCTGTACCTCCCTGGACTACATGAAAAGAGACATGGAAGAACTCTCTGATCTTGTAGCCCAGGCTGGTATGACCCTGACCCTGAGTAGCATCCTGCCGTCACCAAGAATGATACCACAGTATAAAGAAAAAATTATCAATTTCAACAATTGGCTAAGTTTCTGGTGTCATTCAAAGGGGATCCAGTGTCTGTCCGCCTGGGATGACATGCTCGACAAGCCACGCTGCTTCACTAGAGACGGCTTGCAATCAAACTCTTTAAATGCACAGAAAAGGATACTTATTGTTATATATATCAGATCAGAGTTGTAGTCAATGCCCCTAGTAATAAAGTAGGAAGAAACACAAATACAGTAAAAGCAGATTAATAGAATGTAATTTATATGTATATGTATATATATATATATATATACATATATATATATATATATATATATATATATATATATATATGTATATATAAAGAACGAACAACTGATTTAAACAAGTTATCCAATTAACCAGAAAAAAGCTCAAAACTGAGCCCTGCTCCAGCAGTCTTCAATCAGACAAGTTCTAACTGCACACTCCTGCTGCTAGGGTGCAGGGGAACCGTCTCCAAAAAAGATGGCCTGGGTCAGTGCTCAAGTTATACAAACAAAGCTAGATTCAGCAGGTCTGAATCTGGTCTATGCTGCAGCAACAAGGCACATATATTGTAATATATTACTCCCATCACTGGCTATAAGTAATATACCTTGCTGAAAGCTGATTATTTCTCCCAAAAATTTCTTAAGCTCCATAATAGCAGTTTTAGATGGAGTATAATTACATGCCAGAATAATCCACCTCTCTTGCCAGTAGCCTCTTGCTGCCACAAATCTACCATTATTATCTGTTTTCCTCTTCTATTAGTGTTGGTGCTCCTCGCATTTAGTATAATTACTCCCTTTTTCTTTGCCCCTGATATTCTGCTGAATATCTGTCCTGAAATCCTTTCTTTATCAAATTCACATGCTCATTTCTTTCCAGCTGTGCCTCCTGCAGCAGTGCAATTTGCACTCTGCATTTCTTATCATAATTTAACACTGTTATCCTTTTGCCTATACCTATGAGGCCATTTACATTCCAAAGTAATATGGATAAATGTAGCCAAAGTAATATGGATAAATGTAGCCATTATGATAACGTGCATGTTAATTTTTACATAGTTGTTTCTGGTCATCTCCATATGTAATTTTTTAGACTTTGTTTAATGAAGCCTCCTAAACAAACAAAAAAGATGCACCCCAGAATACTTCCATAACATATCAACTTAAAACAAGCACATCAAACTATGTACATCTACAAATAATGATGTTTAATGATCCTCATAGGAACAATTGTCCCAAATCAGCAGCTGCACTCACAGGCACTACCTAACCTAAAATTAAGTGTATCCATGCTAAAGTTTATGTTGCAGCCTGTGCTGTCACTTACAAAGTTTGCTGTCTATTCTTTTCTTACCTGTGCTCCATCCCAGATATGAAACTGTTTGTATACTTTTAGTAAATATTAACTTTTAGATTTAAGAAGTACATGGGCTATCTTTAAATAAAACCTAATTATACAGCATTCTACAGCATTCTAGTAAATGCATTGAAATATTTAGGCTGCTAGGAAAACTAACTCTTATTCACTTCCAATAATTTCAGATTTTATTATTTTACTGAGCTGCTTGCCCTTGTACCTTTTAATTTTACATTTCCCTCAGCAAACAACACTCGGAAGTCTTAAGATTAGTTGCCTGCACAGTAGTTAGCGTGCTTCCGTGGAAGCATAAAAATAAAATGTACAACTGCCATCATCTGCTGACTTCTCAAGTCACACTTAGCATTTATTTGCTAAAGAAAAAAAAGCTAGTATCATTGCATATGCAAGAGACTCGGCCCTTGTCATTACATTCACCATGTTTTTACATTAAACCAAGGGCATTAAGGCATTCACCTAGGCAAAAGTAAGACAAAGCATCTCTACTCTACGCATATTGTAATTAGTACACTTACATTCCATCTTCCACCCAAACAGCCCATGATTACAACGTATTAACTTAAACATGTGTTTGTCCAGTCTTTCTTCTCCCTTTACATTGTAATGCCTACATTTCCTAAAGCTAAAAAAGATATCTGTTTACGTTAATATCTTCATCACAAACAATTAGTGTTTTCTCTTCACATTTTCTAATTTATTTTCTTTCAGGCTGTTTTAGTTTCTTCTTTGCTAGCATCCAGGCATTGCACTTACTATCCAGTTTCTTTTTTTGATAATGGGAGAGCTGAAAGTAAGCTGTTGATCAGTGTGCAGCCATCTTGGAAGTCCCTGCTCATATTATATTAATACAATAATTCAAATTAGAAAAAGATCAAATAATAAGTATACTAAATAAAAACAGCTGGAAAAGACTATTATTTGTAATGATGGTACAAAATGCTCAGCTAGAGTAATGCAGCTAACACTAAACCTACCCCTAATCTTAACATGCAGCTTACATTAAAAAAGACCTTTCCATACACTACCACTATTAAGACAATTTTGAGCTGAATGTGTAGTAGACTTATGGGTAGTACATCAGAAAATGAATTATATTCCATTTTTTTAATGTGCTATGTGCTGTACTTGAATGTTGTCAATATAATGAATAATCAGCGTTTTTTTCTTTCATGAAATATTTTTGATCATTGATTATAATCATTTCATGATGTATAGAAGTGAATGAGTACAGGTTCGCTTATTTTCCCCCTGTATCACATAAGTATACGTTTTTAACAAGGATATACCTAACTTGTACAAACCCAGATTTTTGCCATTTGAATTCTCAGGGCACAAATGCTTATTTTCCATATTCTGAACATTTTTATAAGGAAGTAACGGGTTATTATGACCAAAGCAGTATTAAAGAAGAGTTCACATGTATTTTCTAAAATATGTTGATTCTGTAATCTTTATTTAAGATGGGACTGATTTATATTAGAAGGAAAATAGGGATGTGCTAGTCTCTTTCACAACTAAATAGGCTGCATTTAAAGCCTCATTTGCTTTCAGACTTTAGCTAAACCGTTGAAGCTGACAGTTCACCAAGTAGAGCTCCCCTAAGTTATATGTTAATTATTGTAAATGTATAATTAGAATGTCACAATGTTATTCTTAGGCTTGGGGCCTCAAAAGCGGTCATTATGTCTGTTCATTATTGGTCATAAACTGAAAGGGAAGGATAGACATTTGGAAGGAAGAAATCTAAAACAAAGAATTGACAGTTTGTCTTAGATTCTAAGAAAATTTATTTACATTATACTGATAAAATGGGGAACCTCTAGCTATGCTGTTTGTCAGTGAAAAATCTAAAAAAAAAAAGTATTTATATATGTATATGTATGTATATTATATAATATATATACGTATTTATATATGTATATGTATGTATATGTGTGTGTGTGTATATATATATATATATATATATATATATATATATATATATGTATATATATATATGTGTATATATATATATATATATATATATATGTGTGTGTGTGTATATATATATATATATATATATGTGTGTGTGTGTGTGTGTGTGTGTGTATATATATATATATATATATATATATATATATATATATGTATATATATATATATATGACTTGGTTATTAGATGCAACAGGAAATACACAGAATTCTACTGATGGTGTAATAGGTATTTTTTTATAAATATTACAAAGCTTTATGTTCATGCACTTTGATATACAATGCAGTTATTTTATGAATTGTTTGGAAAAACTCCAAACAATTATTTACATTGCCTTTTTGTGATTTAATTTTGTAAGAAGTAAATTATGCTGTTTAATTTTTAAAAAAGAACAAAGTTTCAGGCTCTAACAGCCTGATAGCTGATGTTTATATTTTGTGTGCAAGAAAATTAGCTTGATAGATTAAAAATTAACACAGTTAAGAAGGGAATGCACTGTTGCAGTGATTGCAACATGTGCAGATATATTGCTGTTGGTCCATATATATCAGTGTGTACTTCAGAAATGGTGTTTGCAGTTCCAGGTTATGTCAATTGTCGCAGTGCTGGTGTAGTTTATATAGCCCTGTGTTCATCATGCCCTGCATTTTATGTGGGCATGACAACCAGGGAATTAAGAACACGTATTAGAGAGCATTTGTATTCTATTAAAATTAAGGATGACAAGAATGCCCTCTTTAAACATTCGTTGGTATGTGAGGCTTTTCATAAATTTTTATTTTCGATTTTAGAAGTGTGTTATAAAGATTTGAGAGAAGGTGACTTCAAAAATCTGTTGCTACAAAAGGAAGCAGAGTGGCAAATAAGATTGAAGGCAGATCATTCGCCTGGTCTCAATGAGTCAATTAATATGAAATGTTTTTTAAAAAATCAAAAACTTAAAGTAAACAAAAGCAACGATTTGATTTGTCTACACATTTTATAAAGTATTACTTTTTTATAGATTTTTATGTTTTACAAAATTTATTGGATCACTTTAATTTGGTAATTTTTAACAATTATAGAGTGTTAATTATATTTGTATTTAAGGTGTGAGTATGATGTGTTACTTCATTCTGAGGAAGTCCACGGACGAAAGCGGCAATAAAGAGAGTGTTACGCTATTTCCTGGTGTTTTCCTGTTACTTTGTTCTCAAGAGCAGCTGCATTTTGCCATTTTTTGTTTTTTTCCATTCGTTATAGTTTTGGTACTTTGGTTTATTTATAAAATTAGCTTGATGCCTACTTCCGTGTGTGCATTTTTGGCTCTCCAGGACTGAGCTTCACTAAAATGAATGACCTCAGTACTAAACATTGAGCTTACATTTAAGTAAGGGAGAAGGGTGAGCAAATTTAGAATGCTAATTACTCTATTATTGCTAATATAATAACTGCTAGAATAACTACTGAATTATTGCTATATAATAACTACAGTAATTAAAATGTTACGATGGTGTAACATTCCCAACACTATATTACTTTTGCCTGGAAGAAGGAATGACGTAATTGGAAATAGTCAGTGGAAAACAATTTCCTTCATGTTTGCAATTCCCCAGCTTAATGAAGTTTGAAACAAAGAAAGCATTTGATATGATAAATAAGTATACAAATCAGGTATGAAGAATATTGTGAGTTGTCTTTTATTTAGTTACAATGATAAACAATATTTACGGTTTGCATAGATACAGCTTATGATCGGTGGGTGTTTTTCCACATGCATATAAATATGGAGGTGGATAAGACGGAGTTGCCTCCTTTCAACAACTTTGTTTATTGTGGTTGTAAATCTTTTTTTGTTTTACCTGGATCATTTTTAAAGTGAATGGATAAGGAATCATAAGATTAGCATTGTTTTAAATTGGTGGCATAATTTTGTGTATACGTAATTATTTTATGGGACATAAGAAGATTCAAGGAATAATGAAATTTCAGGCAATGATAGGATTGAAAAAGTATCCACGTTTAAGCAAATAATTGTATACAAGCAAACTCAAGATGTGTTAGAAAAACAGATTCCAAGGCCTGCAGTGAAGGCATGTGGGAAAAGCTCTAACTAAATCTCAGGTGACCTGAAGTTTGCTTAGCAGCTTGGGTGCTTAACTGTGCAAGTAGAGTGGATGGTCATGCCCATCTTGGAGTGGTGTGTGTGTGTGTCTGTGTGTCTGTCTACTACTGATTCCCAGTTGGGGGGGGGGGCAGATCTTTGTCTAAGTCAAACATGGCGGTGTGAATGATATCCCATGAGCCCACCCCCTTGGAATGCACCTCCACATACAGGAGGTGGGATTAGGCTTTACGCAGAAACACTCCCTCAGCAACAGTATGTTTTTGCCTCAAGATGCATAGTTGGAATTACTCTAGGGGTAATAAAGTCAGATTCAGTAGACCTGGTGTAAGGAGAGGCCCTGGAAGCAGCCAATGGTCAGCTATGTAAGAGCCAGTTAAAAAAAAAATCTCTGATCATAGGCTAGTTTAAGAATTCAGATTTCTGCAGTAATTCATAGGATCATAGGAATTTACTAGGCTATTGGCCCTGAGGCCCTTATAAGCCTAGCCAAGAATTTAACCCATATTCCAACAAGTCAGCACCCTATGCCACTGCCCAGCAGGGACACAGGTGGAATCTCAGGGGTGTATTTTCAGAAGCAGGACTATTCGACCCCGGACGATTCCACCCCAATGCAGTTGTATACACTTCCATGTTTAAATTTACATTTATTGTCTATGGGAGTAGCTAGTGGACAGTTTGACCCCAATTATATAAAAAAAGTTATTAAAGTTTTATAAATGCATTTAATTGCTTAACATATCATTCATGATTTTTTTTCACTGGAATTTAATATATTATTTAACTTTTTATATGTAAATGTTAATTTATTTATCATTTTATATAATTTGCAAATATTCATTTAATAGTTTTTTTAACATAACTTTAAAATCAATATTATTTAGCATTGGAAACATTAATATTATTTTAAATTAATATTAATATTACTACATGTATTTCAAATGCAGATTTTTAAACAGTTATATATCCTCCTGACTTCTTTTTTTTCTCTTTTCTTTATTTTTTTTTTTAGGTAATCTTTGACAGAACTATGTGGATGCATGAGCAGTATATAACATTTTTTCTTCTTTATGCCAAAATATCTGTGGCTTATTTTTTTCTTGCTTTGCCATTTCAGTGGGGTCAATCCGTCTGGGGGTCAAAACATCCCATACCAGTATTTTCTGTTCCTCAGCCAGTTATCCAGGTTGCACTTAAAAAGGGTTAATGAGGTACTCTGCTTGATGTGGAGAGGGAGTCTATTCCACAAAAAGGGGAGTGTCTGAGACACAAATCTGTACCGCCAACAAGTCCTGTTGATGTCATAGACCAGGTTGAGGTCACACGTGTGGGTTACTCGAATGGAGCTTGACTTGCAGATATGCAGCAGTCCCATCAGGGCAGGGTCTGAGATCGCTTTGTATGCCAGACAGAGGTCACCTCTGAGGAGTCTGTATGAGACTGAGTAGAGGGACAGGGCCTTTAGCCTATCTGTGTAGGGTAAATGTTTGAGGTCATAGACTCTCCTGGTGAGAAACCTCTGTAGTCTGTCTAGCTGCTGCATGTGCTTTGTGAGGTACATGCCAAAAGGGGCATTGTACTCAATAATGGTTCTTATAAGGGAAGAATACAGGGGTGTTATGACCACCTAGTCCAGGGATGAGATACAGTTACTAATGAGGTGGGCCATGTAGAAAAAGCATTTCCATACAACGGAGGCAATATGGTGGTCAAAAGTCAGTTTGCTATCAACCTAGGTGCCCAAATCCCTCACAACTGATTGCGTGCTTAGGATCTTATTATCAGTGTGATAATTTGTGGGGACGTCACTCTCCTCAAAGGGGATGATGCTGCATTTGTTTGCATTCAGTTTGAGGCCATGTTTTTGCACCAGTAATTTGTTTGGGTGGGACCCTCTTGGAGGATATCCACATCACTAGGGGAATTGATGATGGCACCCAGCTTGCAGTCATCTGCAAACATGGTCAGCCATATTGTACTGGTTTTGGCCTGTACTTCAGAAAAGCATATCTCAAACAGCAGGGGCCCCAAGACCGATCCCTGAGGTACACTGCTTGTTACGCGTCTACTGCTTGAGGTGGCTTCCCCTGTTTTGCCAAGGTGGGTTCTATCAGTAAGCCAGTTTGCTACCCATATGGTAATGTATGGATTGATGCCTAGTTGAGAGTGTTTATCTATTATACCTGAGTGGGGAATAGTGTCCGCACTCAGGTATAGATCATACATGTAACACACATTGACATTTGGCATGAGTGAAGGCAAAGCTTGTCAACTAATTTTTACTTTCCAAGATTAAGTTATATAAACTTAAAAAATGTTATTTCTTCAGTGTTTCTATTTCCTTTACCATAGCTCATAGTTCTACCCCATATTTAATTAATCAGTTTAAAAAACTACTTGTTAAAGGTTATGGAGGAGAGGAACCCCTCATATTCCTTGAAGTGAATTGGCTGCTGATAGAAATAATTTTTGTTTAGCAGTTGGCTTAACATTTTTAAATTTGATATCCATTCAACGTAATGAGAAGAAAATGTATATAAATGTTTTCATTGTTTATGACATCTATAGAGTACAAGTTATTTTTGTATCATATAGAAAATGAGATTCTGAATTAATTTGTCGAGTACTTTCCTGACACAATAATGCCTATTTTTGAAGTGAGGGGGATGCCCTCCATAGACATCTCATGTAAAAAGACGTCCATGGAGGGTATCCCCTTCACTTCAAAAATGCTTCTCCCTCGAGCCTTGCTGAGTGTGTACAGCTAGGGCTGTGGAGAAAACAGCAGGAATTAGAACCATGCTCCAGTGGCTATCTAAATGATGGCCTCTACCAGTTGACCCATACTCTTTGATATGGAATGAATGGGCTGATGGTCAAGGGGATGATGACTGACAGACAACAAGGGCAAAGTGTCAGGAAAAAAAACATTGCAGGGTGAAAATGTATTAAACTGGAACCACCTGTGTCTCATAGTTTAGTTGTAAGAACTATATTGTGCATTTGCAAAATTTATATGGGGAGGGCAATAACATTTCTTTTTTGCTGATCCTGAGGTTTAAAGCCTTTAACATGGAAATTATTGATGTCACTAGTAAGCACTGAATGTCACTGAAGGATCAAATGGTGGTGCTGAACCATTTCCAATAGAATGAGTGAGCACTTTTAAACAAATATTTAGCATTTTCTTTGTTGCATAATGCAGTTATATAGTTAAATTTTTTTTTGTTGTTCTTTTGGCTTTTCCCAGTTAGGGGTCACCACAGCGGAACTCCGGTCTGCTAATGATTGGCAGATTTCTTTACGGGTGCCAAGGTGCCAGCTCGATGCCCAACCTTCAATGAAGGCACACCCATTCTACGCATGTCTTTCGAATGCCACTCGACCGCGGGGAGACATGCAAACTCCACACAGAAGGCGCTCCAGCCAAGAATTGAACAGGAGAAGCTCTTGCTGTGAGGCAACAATGCTACCACTGCACCACCGTAGCTTTCAATTCACTGTTCTCCTCTTCAGCTCTATTTGATGTACTATTATATGGATAGTGCCTATTAGTTTTGTGTCAGTAGTTCTGCAGATTTATGCCATTGTTGGTTAAGGTGTTCACAGTTCCTTCAGTGATGAGGAAAGCAGTTTTTTTTCAGGCAACCTATGTAATATATTCAGTACCTGCATTGTTATTAGGTGGTGTTGGGCATCAGTGTCAACTAAGCGATATATTTTGATGAGTCGGAAATATAATTCCATGTCTGGACTTCCACTGCAGTATTGGTAGAAGTATTGTTTGGATTTTGTAGTGTCTTTGGAAAATTGTAGTGAATTTTCTGATTAAATGGCTGATGGATAGACTGGAGCAGTACTTTCTTTTTCTCTGATTTGTTTTTTTCCTCTTTTATTGGGACATTTGTCCTATTTCTCTCACTTTTTAATTTGGACTAATTACATATCTGATGTTTTCATGATCTCTTGTGGTTATTATATTAAAAAAAGTTTAAATAAAGAGAAGAGTCAGTGGACATGAGTGCAGCCTGTCTATGAGAACACTCTTTAAAGCGCCTACCCTCACTGTGACTGTGACAAAATATACTTTTGTCCTAGAATACGGGAGGGGGTCATTTTCAAAGGCAAACAGACTAAGGTGTGTAGCCGCAATCAGAGGCTAGTCTGCACATAAATGTTTTTGAACTGAGGCCCTCCTCAATGCGTAGGCCTGTCAGGACTCCCTTCCCTGCATTGGTACTGCTGCTGTCTGTGCTAACAACATGACTGATGTGTTATATTAACATGCAGGGAGCATTTGGGAGTGAGCTATGTGTACCAGTTGCCATCCTACAGCCAGTTGCACCCTGGGCAAAGCCAGTTCTTTAATGGATCCTGTCAGATGATGTCTTCTGATGCAGCATGACTGGTCTCTCAGTCAGTCCATAGCTCAGGTTATTACATTGCTGGGGGAATTTTCACTGAAGTCTGTTTACATCTCCGACAGATACCAAATGCAGTAACTTATTTTCATTATTCCACTCTCCTGAGGGTGTACCAGAGAGGTACTCATTTAGAAGTGTCTCTGGCACTCTTCTATATGCTTTTCTACCATGTTCTCTGATCCCAAAGTTTCTGCAGAAGGCTAGGATGTGCAAAGCCAGTGTCATTCTTGTAGATGTTTTTTGGCCACATTAGGTATCTATATAGTTTCCTCTTCAGTGGCCTCATATTTTGGTACAGCTTCTCTGACTCGGAACTTTTAGAACCCTCCAACATAACTGTCAGGAAACCTTACATGGATCATCTAGTCTTACAACTTGAGTGCTTGGTTTCCTCTTTATTCCATTGAAGTACAGGGACTCTTCTTACCCGGGAAGGGTTGCCCATATTGCCTCTTTTTCCCAAGAGCCCAAGAGACTGAAAACCAGAATGACTTACCAACATTAATGGACCCCCCCCCCCCACTCTGAGACACAGCCAGGAGCTTGGGACCATTTATTGTCCCTTTTCTTGATGCCCTTTATTATTTTTAGGTTATTTCACTGAGGTTTAAGTTATTCTTCATTAAAGTTTATTTGGCATCTGTATTCAGTTTCCATGAAGAAACTAACTTTTTCTGGGACTTCTTTTAAAGTTTGCAAAACATTCTTTAGAGATAGCTTTTGTTTATGTCCTCCCTTCGCTGCCTGTTTGGGATCTCAACTTTGTATTAGGGAAGATAACTTTTTTGCATTTTGGGGCCAGCATTTTCAGCAGAGATGCATGTTTGTGTATGAAGTCTGTATTTCTGGTGGCTGTTAGGCATAGGTTCATAGATTAGTACTAGGCTAAGTGCACTTGTGGGCTATTTTAAGCCTAGCCAGTTACCCTATTTGAGAATCAAACCCTGTACCTTGTGTTTGTAAGGTAAACACCTTAACCATTATGCCATCCCTTCCCGTATGGGATTTCAGAACTGCAGGCCTTTTCTGCCAATTTTTCTTTACTTGTGTTTTTCATAAGGATAAACTGCCCATAAAAACAGATCCTTCATTCATAGCCAAGGTAGGTACCAGGATAAATCTGAACCAGACATTTACTTGGGTAAAGATGAATATTTACTGCACTGCATAGATGTGTCCAGGCAGTTACGATTTGGGGTGATATTCCAAAAGTTTGCTCTCAGTGTATGTGACTTGACTTCAGTGTAAGCCTGTTAGATTCTGAAAGACTTGTTCTCCGTGTAAGTGACTTACTTTGGTGTAAGGTCTCTCTGTAAATCAGACTTACATTGAGGCTGGACTCGAAAAGACTTACTGTTAGGGAGAGAATTATTCCAAGAGCAAGTCTTTTGGAATCTGGTCCCTTGTGTAAGCCTGTTTATATGCGGGCCTAAGTCACTTACACAGAGAGCAAGTCTTTTAGAATTGTGGCAGGGTTGCAATGGAGTAAGTCATTTAC
>NC_056741.1:413115031-413117531 GCF_019279795.1 Protopterus annectens
ATAAATATATTTTACCTACTGTTGAATGACTGTGCTGCATGATTTGTTTGAGAAAACATCACACATACATGCAGCTCAGATGGCTTAGTGGTTAATTGCTGTGGATATGGTGTGCAGGGTACTGGGTTAGATACATGCAAAGGCTGATCATTTATTTTCTAGCCAGAACAAGGGCTGTTGGATACAGAGTGATTAAGGCACTTGTAAGCAGTTCTAAGCAGGTGCGAAATGGACAGTTGTGTATGGTGTGAAATTTTTTCTGGGAGCAGATTGCCCTTTTTTGTTAAGGTGAGAGTGGGATGTTGGGAGGGATATAGGTATATTTGGGGAGGTAGGTTGGTTCGGAAGACAGGCAAGACAGCATACATGGGCGGTATATTATACATGTGGGGGTAAACACCATGGATGGTGAGGGGTGCTTGGAAACTGGAAGCCCATGAGCTCCCAAATGGAAACAGTGTGACTAAGGTCCTCACCCATGGGCAGTCACCACTGCACCTTCATGGCCCTGAAGGTGGGTGTGCTGAGTGCTGATCAGGAGGGACAGGCTGACCCTGTAATTGTGCCATGAGGGCCTCAAGCTGGTGTAGCAGATCCCCAATCCTCTGTGGAGCTCCCTATGCACCAGATCCTGGACCTGACTTCAGGTAACAGGATCCTGTCTGTGCCCTCTCCCAGTGGGAGGACGAGCCCCATCCCCTGAGGTGGTTCCACCCGAAGCTAGTGCAATACCAGCAGATGAGGATGTACCGGAGTGGGTCCCAGACATGCTGTGGCCTGGTGCCATGGCCAGATGAGATGGGAGAGGTGGTTCTGCTGGGAATGGCCTTCCTGAACATGCTACTGTGTTGCAGTTTTAGAACATATGTGGGTTAGTAATAGTTAACACAATCCAGGATTAGTTATGCAGCATGCATAGATATTCCCATTAACACAAAACACCAGATTTGGAACAGTTGCATAGCAAACAGAACACATGCATATATGGAACCACAGTGGCCATTACAATGGCATGCAGGTAACATTGATAGCAACAGGCCACCAGTGATAGTGTTTCAACATGGAACATGAATAGAAACACATTTCAATATTTGTTGAATAATTGGATATATACTTCGCAACAGTAGGTTTGGTGTAAACATACCCATTGATTTGTGTGTTCAGATTATTGTTGCAGATATGGCGAGGGGAGAGAGAGAGAGATGTCAATTAACAAGTATTATATCCTTGCAGTGTGAGGTCCTCAGACCTTTTTCCTGTTTATGTCTTCTAGGTACCATGTCCTGGGAGTGTTTCCCTGCTTATACTCCCCAGGAGAATGATACAATAACCAACTTCCTTGTACAACATCACAGAACCCTCTCACATGACCCATAATCTGCAGGAGAGGACTGCCCTACGGAATGAGCTCATCCACAGGGTAAATGATGTCGGCCAGCATAACCGCAGTTAAGAGCACGTGCAACATTGTCGCACTGATCTCATCCACCACACCTGTCAGCGTGCTGCTGCAGTTAGGAGGGACCAAGTAGCCGCAGGTAGGGTTCATGCAATGCAGCCCCCACTGGCACATGCTGAGTAGCTCCTTGCCAGCTTTGGGGCACCCGCCCACCAGCCAAGCCAGGAACCTGGTGATAGCATTGTGGAGGTGGGTGCTACCCACACAATGGATGAGGAGCTTGCAGGTAAGGCTCAAAGGGCAAATTAGTAGATCACTGTTACTTATCCATCTTCATCTGTAAAGTATTTTCATGCATATATCAGATAACATAGTCTGTTGCTGCAGTGTAGTAATGAACAGATGTGTATAATCTCTAGTACTGTGGGTTTGCGCTGTTGATGTACTGAAATGGTGCTCCCACCCTGTACCAATGCCACAGGTGTGACTACTGACATTACATCTCTCACGCAACTATGTAGGTCCCTCTGCTATACAACTGGGGCAGCAGCCTGTAGCTGGTGAGTATGGAGTTGTTTTGTTCAGGTTTGCCAATACACTAGCCATGTTATGACCATGGTATTTGCCATGCACACATTTAACACACCTACCCATAATGCATGCTGTACATGTTCGCTTATTGCTGCTGTTAACTGCACTACATCACAGTGGTCACCATGGTGGCATATCTGAAGGGTATGTAAGAGTCCTGGAATATACCTAACAACCTGTCAGTGCAAGATGTTTGGACAGAGATTAACATAATGGTGGGACAAATGGCCTACAGTAGGGACATGTCTGAAGCATTACCCTTATACAGTGGCTACAACAGTGTATGCACCACTATTACAATAGTAACTGTTACAGATCTACACAACGGCATATCACAATACCACATTCCACACCTTTTACAACCTGTAATGTGATCCTAACATGAGCAATGAATGTGTAATATGGAATCCTATGTTAGGATAACAAATATGGAGAATACATACCTTAACAAACACTGGAAGCATATGTGTGCACACACTCCAAATAACATATTGTGGAAGCAGCTTTTGA
>NC_056741.1:413122531-413227531 GCF_019279795.1 Protopterus annectens
GGGCTATGCATTTATTGCACATGCCACAGGGATAGTATGGTGAGGGTTTGTCATGTCTCTCCTAATGTCAGCAACATCACTATCTCTTATAATGTATGGCAAGGTGTATTGTATTTGGAGAATGTGGCCTCAGAAGGCTGTATCCTACAAATATACACACTTGCACACATACACATACTTGCCAGAACTCAGAGGGTAACCCATGTTATCTACCTATTTTTACAACAGTGTTGTGCTGGTACTACAAGCTCCAGGTAGCCCATAGGGTGAAAAGTGTAATAAGCTACATTTAATGTCCATTACAGCAGCAGCCATTTTTAACTATGGCAATGGGGGTGTAGTGGGCGAGAAGGCCCTCAGGGTATTATCAACTACAAGTTTACAAACACACAGACACTGTTATTCTTAGTAATGCACACTGACACATTTGTCAGTACTGGGGTCCATAGCTGCAGGTGCTCATAGGTGTGTACCAGGCTAATGTCCATGGAGAGATGAGAAGAGCAGAGGATGTGGGTACACTGGTATCATGCCACCTGACATCTGTCAGCAGCCATCTATCACCTGATGCCACTTGAGTGATCCCCAGGGTGACAGTTAAATGCAACATCCAATCATCTGGTTTTCTCTTGCTTGGGGCAAGTGAGGTGCTCCAATTGACATGTATGCAACATATATGACATAACATGTCCAGTGTCTGGGTTAGAGACCCAGTACCCAAGCATGTTCTGTAGACTATGGTAGTCTGATTGAGGTATCCATGGCATGTGGTGCATACAGAGTGGGGTTTCCTAGCTGTGGGATTCATAATACAGCTGGGCAGACATGTCAGTGTCAGTCAAACATAGATTGCCTGTAAGCAGCCAAGATGGATACCTGACATCTGTACATCTGGACAGAGGAAAGACAGAAATCAGCTAGCCAACAGGTTATGCATAAAAATGAAATGTTTTGACAGATAGACGTCTGACACTGTTAGATATGCCATTACTACATGACAACAGCCCTCAATGGCATATCCTAAACACAAAGTAGTCTACAGTTAATACCCACATATCAGATCAATATCCAGTAGCAAATACTTAATAACATACAGCTCACACACCAAGAACACTTTAGGCAGTACTCAGAGACCAGCTTTGCATGCAGGGGTGCATGGTTCCAGTACTACAATCTGCAATCTACTCTTACTTGGGAAAGCACTGCTAAAAGTAGTAACATAATGATACAATACATGCAAGTGTGACTGCATATAACCTGGGATACTGCCCATGTATGAAACACATACAAAGAGAAAAGATTGCTGTACTAGCCATGTATACTCAGGTGTCCCATACAGTATACTCACACCTCTTGCTACTGTAGTGACAGAACATAAAAGCATGTTATGTACATGGAATTAAATACACTTATTAAAGATACCTGTTTTGAGGGAAATCCTTGCATCACAATACTGACCAGTACTTTTGATAATGAAGTTAAGAGAGGTATACAGGGTAGTGAGTGTGAAGAAATTCACTTACAGGTTTTCTTAAAGACTGATGTCTGTGGATAACATTGTGTGTAAAAAATGGGTGTATACACAAATAGGTCTGGATTCAGTTAACTGAGGCTTCAGTGGTAATTGTAAAGCTTCATACACAAAGCAGGTAAAAGACCCTAGACTGAGTATTGTTTGAATGATTTGAGACTGATATTCTGATAAAGGAAGAGAAAAAAACAGAGATTATTGCCAAACATAATGAAGTCTTGTATGCACTACAGTAATCTTTAGTGTCATGACAGATTAGACAAGGGGATGGCATATGACCACTGTGCATTTTGGTGAAATGGCTGCAGATGCTGTACTGTTTGTGTACTGAAGCTTCTACCATGTAAAGAATATTAGCCAGACAAAGCTTCTGAGGCGTACTGTGATTAAATAACATCAGTATTTAATAATTCGAGACGGCAGGGTCTGATCTAAAAAAAAAGTTGACTTTTGCAGGCTTCACAGATTATATGTACTTTTCATCTGTCATTCCAAATGGTGCCGCTCTCTTACTGGACGCAAGAGTGAAGGGTCACTCATCCTGTATTGGTGTGACCCAATGAAGTTCCCTTATTCCCCCAAAAACCCATATTTGTCAAGAAAATCCAAGGGAAACGAGACAATTTTGGGGAAAGAATGCCACAGAACAGTTGAAAAGTAAGGAAATTCTAGGGCAGACACCTCTTAAACATCTCTTCCCCAGACATCTGCCTTCAGATGTCCAGGCTGGGCCTTGGATCCCTAGATGTTGTGACTAAAGAAACCAGTGATGTGTCAAATGATCCTTTTATTACAATCTTAATAATGCTCACATGTAGAAACTGGATGATGCTTGGGCAGACACCCAAACAAGAAACAACCTATTTTATAGAGAGACAGAGTCCAGAGACCTCAACCTCATAACCACAATCAACAGAATATGCTGGATGGACAGGTTCATAACCCAGACACTGCCCATGCTCTGGAATAGACTTCTCATACATGTCAAACAGAGCACCTCACTGGCCCTTTTCAAGAGAAATCTTGATGACTGGGTGGGAAATGGAAAGTTCACCCCAGGGATCACACCAGTGGCTGTACTTGATAGAGGCGCTGTGAACTAATGTTGGGTAGCACGATGCCAGTGCACTTCTATGGGCTAGGCTTGTAAAGGCTCCAGGGCCATTAGCCTAGTACACACCTATAAACCTATGTCATTACCCTGCTATTTTATCAGACTGGAATGTGATCACTGGTTACCAGGGCTGAGCTATGCTTAGCAAGTGTAAATGCTAAGCACATTTGCGCACTGGTAAGAAAAGCCTACATGGTGTAGGTGCCTTTTTGTTTAACCGTAAGTTAGCAACACTTACTGTTGTGCAAACCCGCACAAGCCTGCTTAAAACTGCTCAAAACTGCCTTAACCGCTCTGTATCCAACACTCCTTGTTCTTCCTAACAACAAAATAAACAGCCCTTGCAGGTCTTGAAGCCCAAACCTTGTACACTACAGTCACATCAGTTAACTATGAAGCCATCGGAGCTGTGAAGATGTCTGTTGGATTTTCAAATATATCATTCAGTACACATACTGAATAGTAGTGAACAACTGCTTTGGCTACTACATATGTTTAGCACTTGTAAGTGAAAATAGTGTTGAATCAGTCATGTTTTTATATCTAAATATACACAATCAGATACATATGATGGGATACATCTGGGAAGGTATATACAACACTCTTGTTTACACATAACAAGGATATGGATATATATACATATGTAGATTTATGTATACATGTACATACACGCATATATATTTATATATACATATATATATATATATATATATATATATATATATGTGTGTGTGTGTGTGTGTGTGTGTGTGTGTGTGTGTGTGTGTATATATATATATATATATATATATATATATATATATATATATATATATATATATATATATATATATATATATATATATATATATACACATACACACACTGTTGGCCTTATAATGTAGACATTGGGACATGTAGGTCCTCAATATAATGTAGTAAAATCCACACTGCAATGGGTCGTGTCATTACACAATCACCCCAACAGGATACTGACGACACACACACACTTACCAGTACTGAGTTTCAAAACCTTACCTGACTATGTAGTGTTATTGCAGTGTTATACAGTTATTGCACATACCGCGCCATTGACTTATATGTTGAAGAGTTGTCCGAAGGTATCTTTGAAGGTGAGTGACATCACCAACAGTGCTAAAGGAGGGATACAGGAAGTGTAGTAAGTGTGAATGCCCACAACATCAGGTATCAGTGAAGACATGCACACATTATCACAGTTGGCAGGATCAAGACTAGAACTCCTACCTAACTAGTTTTCTGCACTACAGTATTGCACAGTTATCGCAAGTGTCACAGAGCTTATAGGGCTGAATCATTCCCAAAGGGTTATTTCAAGGTGAATGACATCAGCAGGCATGCTAAAGTAGGGCAATGGGAGGTGTATTGTGTGTGAATGGCTTAAAAATCATTCGTCTTCACACACACACACACACACACACACACACACACACACACACACACACACACACACACACACACACACACACACACACACACACACAGAAACACACAAGCACACACGCTTGCCAGTACTGAGATGCATAGGTTCATTGCTTCACAGGTTTTGTAGTAGGTGTATGGGCCTGAAGGCTGTACAAGGCTAGGCAAAGGGAATACCTTGGTATGACAATAGTTTCCAGTGTGGATCAGGTGTGTTGTCCCTGGAGTGGTCCCAGGGGTGAGAATTATATTCACCATCCACTCATCTGGGTTACTATTGTGGGTGGCCAGTGATGTGCACTGCTTCCCATGTATGCAATCTATATTTTATAACATGGACAGTGTCTGGGTTGTGCACATGTCCCACACACATGTTCTTTGACATGTGGAAGTGTACATGAGGTCTCTGGGGCATGTTGTGTGGACAGATTGTTATCTTCTGATGTAGCATTCCTGACTGCATTTGGTGAGATCTGGCTGTGTAACTGAGGTTGTGCTTGCACCTACATTGACAGCATGAAACAGGTATTCAGTGGAGTTAGTGGCTTCTGTCCATACAGGGCATGTGTATAAGGCATGGTACTCCCTTTGTGGGTTATGTTTGCAGACTCTACAGTTGTTGCAGGCGTCCAGTGGGGAACATAGCAAAAGGGCCACTGTAAGCATTTATTTGCCTACTTCAGGGATGGAACAGGGTGCCATGTCCTTTTATTTGCTGGATAATACACACTCAGTCAGGAGATGTAACACATCAAAGTACTTCCTGATGTCAGTGGCACTGTTGTGGTCAACAGGCATGTAGTCCACTGCAATCACACTGTGATCACTACTGTGAGGCAATATGCAGGAACTACCAATGTAGTGGTTGTTGCCTAGCCAAGTGTGTTTGTGTATGAGAAGTGGGTTGAGAGTGTTCGCTGAGTAATAGAAGGATTGCCTATATTGTTCACCGATCCATAATGTCACATGTAGGGCTATGGATTGTCTACACCAGCCTCTCCAGTGTTTGACATCTGTTGTCCTTGTAAGGTGGCCATTGTGGCATATACTAGGTCCTCAATATAATAATTTGGCAAAACCCACCCCAGAATGGATGCTGTTATTACACAATCACAGCAACCTGCACACAGGGTACTGATGACACACACACACACACACACACACACACACACACACACACACACACACACACACACACACACACACACACACACTTGCCAGTACTGAGATTCAACCCCTACCCAGCTATGTATTGCTACTATATAGCTTATAGAATGGATGTTGTCCCAACGTACTTCTAAGGTGAGGAACATCACCAGCCCTTGTAAATACTGGCATTGGGTGATGTAGTGGGTGAGAGATCCAACAAATAACTTTACCCTACACACACATTTATGTTTGCCAGGGACAAGGTTCAAGCCTCTATCTAACAATCTGTACAGACAATTAGGTTATTCATTTACCACATGCACCACTGACCTGACATGGTTTAAGGTTGGCAACAGGTACTTCTAAGGTTGATGATATCTGCATGATAGCTAGAGTCAGGCTCTGAGATGTGTACTGGGTGTAAATGGGGCCAAAATCTTTATGGTACACACACCAACACTTGGAACAGATGAGATTCAAACCCATATCTGTGTAGTTACTGCTACTACATTGTTCCATATTTATAGCATGCACCATGGACCTTACCTGTTAGGGAGCTCTCCACAGGTATCTTTGAAGGTGACCAACATTAGCAGCAGTGCTAAAGAAGGGGTAAGGGGAGAGTAGTAAGTGTGAATGTCCATAATATCTGGTATTATCAAGGACTCTCTCTCCCTCTCTCTCTCTCTCTCTCTCACACACACACACACACACACACACACACACACACACACACACACACACACACACACACACACACACACACAGAGTTTCACAGTTGCCATGTTTGGGATTATAACGCCTACCTAACTAGTATGTTACATTATAGCATTACACAGTTATTACACGTGCCACAGAGCATATAGGGCTGGCTCTTCTCCAAAGAGGTATTTCAAGGTGACTGACAGAAGCATGCTTGCTAAAGTAGGGCAATGGGAGGTGTAGTGACTGTGAGTAACCTGGAAATCATTAATCTCCACACACACACACACACACACACACACACACACACACACACACACACACACACACACACACACACACACACGCACACACACGCACACACACGCACACACACGCACACACACACACACACACACACACACACACACACACACACACACACACACACACACACACACACACACACACTCAGAGTTTCATAGTTGCCATGTTTGGGATTATAACTCCTACCTAACTAGTATGTTACATTATAACATTACACAGTTATTGCACATGTCACAGAGCTTATATGGCTAGCTTTTCTCCAAAGGGGTATTTCAAGGTGACTGACATCAGCAGGCTTGCTAAAGTAGGGGGCAATGGGAGGTGTAGTAACTGTGAATGGCCTCAAAATCACTAATCTCCACACATAGAGTTTCACAGTTATCATGTCTGGGATTAGAACTCCTACCTAACTAGTATGTTACACTATAGCATTACATGTGCCACAGAGCTTCGAGAGTTGGCCCTTGTCCAAACAGGTATTTCAAGGTAACTGACAGCAGGTTTGCAAAAGTAGGGCAATGGGAGGTGTAGTGACTGTGAATGGCCTCAAAATCATTAATCTCCACACACACACACACACACACACACACACACACACACACACACACACACACACACACACACACACACACACACACACACACACACACACACACACACACACACTTGCCAGTACTGAGATTCAAACCCCTACCCAGCTATGTATTGCTACTATATAGCTTATAGAATGGATGTTGTCCCAAAGTACTTCTAAGGTAAGGAACATCACCAGCCCTTGTAAATACTGGCATTGGGTGATGTAGTGGGTGACAGATCCAAAAAATAAATTTACCCTACACACACATTTATATTTGCCAGTGACAACATTCAAGCCTCTATCTAACAATCTGTGCAGACAATTAGGTTATTCATTTACCACATGCACCACTGAGCTGACATGGTTTAAGGTTCGCAACAGGTACTTCTAAGGTGGATGATAGCTGCATGATAGCTAAAGTCAGGCTCTGAGATGTGTACTGGATGTAAATGGGGCCAACATCTTTATGGTACACACACCAACACTTAGAACAGATGAGATTCAAACACATATCTGTGTAGTTACTGCTACTACATTGTTCCATATTTATAGCATGCACCATGGACCTTACATGTTAGGGAGCTCTCCACAGGTATCTTTGAAGGTGACTAACATTAGCAGCAGTGCTAAAGAAGGGGTAAGTGGAGAGTAGTAAGTGTGAATGTCCATAATATCAGGTATTATCAAGGACACTCTCTCTCTCTCTCTCTCTCTCTCTCTCTCACACACACACACACACACACACACACACACACACACACACACACACACACACACACACACACACACACACACACACACACACACTTCCCATGTCTGGGAACTCCTACCTAACTAGTATGTTACACTATAGCATTACACAGTTATTGCACATGCCACAGAGTTTATTGGGCTGGCCCTTCTCCAAAGGGGTATTTCAAGGTGACTGACATCAGCAGGCTTGCTAAAGTAGGGCATTGGGAGGTGTAGTGACTGTGGATGACCTCATAATCATTAATCTCCACACACACACACACACACACACACACACACACACACACACACACACACACACACACACACACACACACACACACACACACACACAGAGTTTCACAGTTGCCATGTTTGGGATTATAACTCCTACCTAACTAGTATGTTACATTATAGCATTACACAGTTATTACATGTGCCACAGAGTGTATAGGACTGGCTCTTCTCCAAAGGGATATTTCAAGGTGACTGATAGAAGCAGGCTTGCTAAAGTAGGGCAATGGGAGGTGTAGTGACTGTGAATAACCTCAGAATCATTAATCTCCACACACCCACACACACACACGCACACACACACACACACACACACACACACACACACACACACACACACACACACACACACACACACACACACACACACACACTCATAGATTCATAGTTGCCATGTTTGGGATTATAACTCCTACCTAACTAGTATGTTACATTATAACATTACACAGTTATTGCACATGTCACAGAGCTTATAGGGCTGGCTCTTCTCCAAAGGGGTATTTCAAGGTGACTGACATCAGCAGGCTTGCTAAAGTAGGGGGCAACGGGAGGTGTAGTAACCGTGAATGGCCTCAAAATCACTAATCTCCACACACAGAGTTTCACAGTTATCATGTCTGGGATTAGAACTCCTACCTAACTAGTATGTTACACTATAGTTGTACACAGTTATCACATGTGCCATGGAGCTTTGACAGTGAGCCCTTGTCCAAACAGGTATTTCAAGGTAACTGACAGCAGGTTTGCTAAAGTAGGGCAATGGGAGGTGTAGTGACTGTGAATGGCCTCAAAAATCATTAATCTCCACACACACACACACGCACACACACACACACACACACACACACACACACACACACACACACACACACACACACACACACACACACACAGCGTTTCACAGTTGCCATGTCTGAGATTAGAACTCCTACCTAACTAGTATGTTATACTATAGCATTACACAATTAGCACAAGCAGCATTGACCTTATGGGGCTGAGAGATGGCCAGAGGGTTATTTCAAGGTGACTGACATCAGCATGAGTGCTAACATTGGCAATGGGAAGTGCAGTGTGTGTGAATGGGCCATAAACCATTCCTCTGGAAACACACACACAGCACTCAGTCACTCACAACTTTACATTTGACAGGACTGGCTATACAAATGCTAGATGAATACTGATTTGTACTATCATGTTACACAGTTATGACAAGCACCACAGACACTATAGGGCTGAGGGCTACCAAAAGTCTACAGTGACATTGGCACATTATATGATATTGGCCAACTGAATGTGTGGTGGGTGGGACAGGTCTCACGATGGAAATCTCTCTGTCACTGTCTGTCTCCCTCTTCCCCACATCTGTGTGTGTGTGTGTGTTTGACCTATTATAGTGTGTTGGTCTTGGATATGAGTGAGTATTCCTATACAATGTGTGTGCAAAGCATGAATGGTGTACAATGTGGTGTGTGTGCACAGACATCTGCGACTAACAGATATGTACAGTCCACTGTTGTTGTCAGACAGGGGCTTCATTTCTCTAAGTGTAGGAGCATGCCCAGTATGACCTTCTGTATTGAGTGTGTGAATCCATTCCAGGTAGATTGTACTCTAGTCCAAGATTTTGTATTCTACAACTACAGCTAGCAACCTGTTTCTGCAGGATATATGTAGATAGGTTGACAATATGGAGTCCCAATGGGTGAAAGATAGTAGAATACTGTACCTATTGTGGCTGTGCTGCTTGTGTTACATGGTTTTTGTTAGCAGAGATATTCAGACATATGTACTCTTTTACACTGTGATGTATTATGGCATCAGCTACTGACAGATATACTTATTTGCTCACAGTTATTTCCTGGGAAATACAAGATGAATGAAGATGTGTCCAGTATTGTGATCTGCAGCCTACATATTCTTGCACACTCATGCCATTCTGGAGGGGTAGCTGCAGACACTTGCTGATGGGTCTGTGTAAATGGTCCAGCACCTTGGTACTGTGGTGGCTGAGGATCCCCTGTTTGTACATCTATTGATGTAATAGAATGGCCATCTCCTGCTGTGGCCATGCCTCTCAGCTGTACAGATTCACCCAAGTTACCCAGAGGCAGGGCTCATATATCTGGTCATTTCCTCTTCACATTGTGGTTTACAAGCAGGTTTATAGCCACCCATTACTGGTTTTGCAGGCAGGGGTAGTATGGGCACACATCAGAGTTTCAGACTTCACACACTCCATGGCGTCCATGCTTCTACACTGCCCACTATGTTATTCTATCCTCTTCCTAACATCATGCGAGCGATATCTGGGAAGTATCCCTATAGTTGTCCCTTCCTCCCAGTGGTATTTAGGGGCTGGTCCACAGTTCATGCAGTAGGACATGGTGGGCATGCTACTGGGATTTGTTGACATGTCCTTGCATCTGTGTTCTGTGGGCTGTCTTATGTTGTTAGTTGGGACCCCATGAGATAACATACATTGGCAGTACAGGTGAGGTACAGGCCTTTAACAGAGGACTGTAGGGCATTTGGTAGTGATGCAGACCATCTGTAGCAGGCCAATGCATTCTGTCACTCCTACAGTCCCAGGCTGTGAGCCACTAGATTCTCCTGGGGTGACAGGGTAAGTGTGAGAGGTGTTAATGGCAATAGATCCTGTTCATATTAATCCATTGTTCTGGATGCTGGCAGGGTGCTGCTTACAACTAGGGACACACCTGCATGAGGCACCTCTTCAGCATACATATGTGGGGGGGGGGTCATACTGTACTCATTCCCAACAGCAGGGATATGAGCTGTGATAAACCTGTGGCTAATGGCAGTGTGAGCTGAGTGCATGTGTGATATGGTAGCTTCTTACAGCTGACTCACAGATATACCTGAGACATTCCCCTTATGCTGCCTTGTGCAAGAACATAGGCAGTCTCTCATTACTTCATAACGGTGCCTTTTGTGGTCTGCCAGTGATTAGCCAGACTACATCAGTATTCCATACTACACAGACAACTAAGGTGCTGCTAAGCTGTATGTACAATTCCAAAGCTGTGTGCAGCTGACAGTTAAATTTTATGTACTCTGTCTATGGTATTTTCACCTGTGTATTGTGTGTATGTCTGGGCCCACATTCATGGCATGTCCATCTTTCAGATGGTGACAAATATTGACATCTGAACAGTAAGAATGTATGACTGCTGAACTGGGTCTTGTTGAGATGCATTGTGGCTGGCACTGCTGTTGTCAGAACATGGCCCTGTTCAGCTGGGAAAACATCATTTTCTCTGAAATGGAAGATTTACACATGGAGATTCATGAATAGATCCTTTTATACACCACAAATAATGGACAAAATTAATAAAAAAACAGAACATCTGTAATAGATGCAACTCTAATGTAGATATTAACTGGGCACGTATGTTTTTTGACTGTCCAACCTTAAATATATTTTGGAATAAAGTAAATGACTTTTTACAAGCACTTTTTTTAGACAACTTCATATTGAATAAATCATTAATCATATTTAATACACCTGTTCCACAATGTGTTAGGAAAACCAAATACTCATTACTATGGACTATACTGGCAGTGGCTAGAAAGATCATAACAAAAAATTGGATTTCAAAACATCCTCCTACATTCTCTAAGTTTACTAATTTATTAAAAGAAGTTAGTCATTTACAGATAAGAACCATAACCTCTAGAACTTCTAGAAAGAGATATGAATATCATTTATGGATTAACTTACAAAATATGTTGGAAAAAAATGATCATTTCACATAAAGGTAATGGACTTTCTTTGTCATTCACGAGAACAAGATACAAAAGGAAGGTTATAGTGTATGTTAATGTATAAATACTGGATGTCTATCTACATACTTTAATTTGTTTGCTTTGTTATTTGTATATTCATATTTAAATGCTTTAAATATATATTATCAATTTGTAAATCTATAATGTAAATTATCTTATGTATGTTTATGTGATTGCTTTCATTATAATCAAAATCAATAAAACTGTTTTAAAAAAAAAGAACATGGCCCTGTCATCAACAGTACTGGCCATAGGCCACCAAGACACAACCATCCATGTCTACATGCTGACCATTTCCACACAATACTGAACACACAACAACCTAACACACAAACCCCTGCATATTGTACACATGAAACAATCTATCCTGTAAATTGGGCCAGCTCAGGTAATCTGTGCTCCACTGTTACTAAACCCACACGTACATGTTACTGCATTTCTACATAGGATTGTGGGGGGGGGGGGGCAACACCTGACAACTGTAAACATTTGCCATGACTGTACTGGTATTTCAGGTACTCTGTTGGCTTCTATTTTGTTTGGTATTCTGACCTATCATGCAGACCAGAGGCATATCAGTAGAGTACATATCTTAGGTTTTATTGACCTATATTTCAGTTTCAGACTTCTTACCCTTCAGAACTAATATACAACTGCCAGACCTGTTGTAGTCTGTCTGTGTAGGCCTGGAGGGGGGCTGTTCTCCATTACCATCAATTGGATGCCTTAGCATAGCCTTTAGTTATGGTCATCTACATCTGTCCTGCTGGCTGAGGCTGTTGTTGGGTAGGCGAGCCTCACTGACATGCATGTGTGTGTCCTATGGACACACATTTGGGCCACCACATGTACTGCAGTGGGATTTGTCACCTTGTCTAGTACTGCCTACTTTGTTGACACCAGTATTTGTTATGAATTTCATGCTGCCCATATAGGTGTCCACTATCTGCTGCCATCCCATTCAGCCACACAATTCCCTTGCATGCTCACATCCATACCATAGATGCAACTAGCAGAACATACTACTCCACTCAGCAATTGAAAGGAAGAGTGACTTACCTAGTGGCTGTGCCAGTATTGTGGATGGTGCTGGAGGGCTGACTATGCGGATGCACATAGTACACTCCCTATACATGGTAAAGCACAGGTAGTATCATGTTTGGCATCCCTTTTACCATATGTGTGAGTCAGAGAGAGGTGTCATTCCCTAGGTCCCCACCATGTCAGTGTATGTGCTATGCATTGTCTCTTTACCAAAGCCTGGGCGTACTGGGCATGCCTCCTTCTGCCTACATGGGCAGGTTCAGGTTGTTCCTCCGATTCATTCTGTGCCTGTGCTGGCCTTTTCAATGGTGGGGGGCTGTGTGGCCTTGCCCTGTGCTGTTCCTGCTGCAGCTGTTTCCACAGTATCATATTGTGTAGCATGGCACATACAATGAACATTTGTGTACATGTAGCTGGAGAGTACTGCAAGGCTCCACCGGATATGTCCAGGCACTGGAACTGTGACTTGAGCATCCCAAACACATGCTCTCTTATAATTCTGGTTTGTGCATGTGCCTCATTATGGAGTTCTTGTTCAGGTGTGTATGCACTTCTGATGGGTGTCATCAGCGGCAGCTCCAGTGCGTAACCAGCATCCCCCACTAGGTGACCATATGGGATGTCCCCACTGGCAAATCTCTGGTAAAGCTGTGTCTTATGCTAGATGTGGGAGTCGTGATAGCTTCCAGGGCTGCCAGCACACACATTCATGATAATGCCCTGGGCATCACACATGACCTGGCAGCTGATGGGGGGAGCCCTTGCTCTTTTTTGTAGACCCTACCCCGCTCACCTGGTGGTGCTTTGATGTGTATATGTATGCAGTCTATAGCACCCACTACCACAGGGTATTCTGCTATTTGGTGGCAGAGACGCATATTGCTGGTCAACGCCTCTCAGGTGTTGAGGAAATATATATGTTCACCGGCATGTGCTGACATGTCATCCAGGAACTGGTGGAGTATCCTGTAAGACCCCCATGATATCCCCAGTTGGCCTTTGGAAGGTACCTGTGGCTAGTTTTCTTAACCCTACACATACCTTGGTATCCACTGGGATGGGGTCCCCTCTGTTGGTTCTGTGTGTGAGGCATGGCTGGCACAGCTCAACAATTTGCTGAAGGATGTCCCTGTCTACCCTATAGTGCTCCACTATCTCCAGCTCATGTAGCCCCTGGTAGATTACCCTGGGTCTGTACACTCTTCTCCTTCTCCTCACTGTGTGTTGGTCATCAGCATTCTCATCCTCACCACCCTCAGCCTCTTCCACATATTGATGTATAATAGCGACAGCAACCCTTATCATTTTGTTAGTTTTGTCAGATAGAATTTCCCCATCTGTGTACACCGGTGGTGTAGAGTTTGTGGGAAAAACCAGAGTGAAAGGTGTTTGCATAGTTTATAGTAGTGTGCTGGGCTGGGCTGCTGCCTGTGTAATTGGCTGATTCTGATAGATTTCACCTGCCAGCTATGCTAGTTGTCCTTGACTGCCTTTATACTGCTGTTTTCCCTTCCCATTGCCTTCCTGTTTCAGCCCGAGGTGCGTTGAGCATACCCAGTGCTCAGATGTGAACAGAGCCGGTATTTCCTGTTTTTTTTTTTTTTTTTTTTTTTTAAAAACGTTTAGGGTATGTAAACACTGCTAGGCTGCCTCAGACACACACCTCCTTCCTTAGCTGTGCTTAGCTAAGGGCAATCACAGACCACAGAGCTCCAATAAGCTTACAGCATGCACGACACTCCCCATTATGAGGCCATCTACCTCTTATGCTTGTACCATGGTGTTGCTGCACATACATGGTTGGGTGCAAGTTAACACTGAGGCGAAATCTATGATTCAGTATCAATCCCCTCATTTGCATAAAACTGACTGTTTATTCGTGGTTACAAAACTGACACTCAGCCTTCACCCTTAGCAACCACTATTCCGTGGTATTGTTGTGTTATGCATGCCGCTGACTATTATGGCAGAATTGCTGATTTGGGTTTAAAAGCTTATTTCCAACTTTTTTTCATATTTTTGGGCCAATCCTGTTTGCGCACTGCTGCCCTAGGCTTAAATGGCCGAAATCGGCCAAAAAAATAAATAAAAGTTATTTTTTATAATTTTGCAACTATTTCCCATGGCAATGGCCATATATTTGACCATTGGCATGCCTACTACATTGCATACATGCTTTGTTTGAAGCTGTCATGCCTCCGTTTTGTAATTTGCAGAAATGTATTCGGTTAGTAACAAAATACATTTTTGCAGGTTACACTTTTCCTGCACAGATGCCTGCCTGCTTCCTGGATTGCTAATTCACCTCATTTACATGGTTTTCACCAGCAAATGAGGTAATTAGCATACAGGAGCTGTGTCCATGCAGGAATAGTATAGGGGCACTCGTGCACATCCCAGGAGCTCGTTCCTCGATCTCTTTTCGGCCATATTGTGTGCAGCAGCTCTTGGACTATTCCTGCACGCCGTGCAGAGCTTGCTGAATCCCGGGGCATGACTTGTCAAACATATAAGCTTTAGGATACTTTTGTTTAGGAATTAGGATCATTGTACATGGAGTTTTTTAACAAAACAGTTCACTAATAAGTTTTTAATAACAGAGTATATAAGAACAATGAAAAGCACAATTATGATAAAAGTAATTACACTTTGCATTATGCTAGTACCAACATTTTCAAATATATTATCCAACAATGTAAACAAGGCCCAGATATACTTGGTTTTATTCATATAAATAGCCAATTGTTTTGTAAACTCAGACAGGTTTTCTTTGTTATTGTGAAAGTCTCAAACAAATGTACAACACCATTTTCTGATCAAGTAGCAAACTACTCCCTTCAAGACAAGTATGTAATTAACAGCTATTGGGTTTTGCAAAGGTGTGGCTCAAACTTCAGTCCGTTTTCTATTTGCCATGTGGATGTCATGTGTTGCAAAGTCTTATTAGCCATTTCAGCTAATTTAAAGGACAGCTGATTAACTTCATGCATAGTTTGCAGTAGGCCATACTGTGGAGAAATGAATGCTACAACTTGTTCAGCAGGGTGTATTGCCATCTAATTTCATAGTCTTCCAGCAGGTACGGAAAAAGAAAGAAAACTAGCTGGTGTCATTTGCCCCACATAGCAACAACCAGAACTGGGTCTCTGCAAATATAATAATGATTGTTCAACATTTCCATACTTTTCCCCTAGTCATATCTTTTTAATCCAAGCTCCATCAATAAAGTCTCATTACAGGTGTCATTGCAGCTGCTGTAATCCACTCACACAGTTTCTTTTCTGGCATAACAGGTATCACCTTGTGTTGATGCAGCTAGTTGGTAGTATGCTTTTTTCGTCCAGTATGTCATATTACACCAGGTTTGCCTTTCCGCAGCAATTTGTTTTTCTAAATAAATAAGTTTGTCACACAAGGACAGGTAGCATTAGAATGCCCCATTTAGTATTATGAGGAACAAAGTCACATACCCAGCAGCTGGAACCATTTAAATCATTGGCATATTAGTGGAGTATTTGAAGAAACATGTTTTCTCTCATATCGATCGGAAGCAACAGAAGGAGGAGGCTCAGTGATGTCATCAGGAAAGGGTGCAGCGCCATTTTCTGTAGACTCGAGAGATGTCAAACCGTTTTTTTTTTGCAATGAGAAGTGTAGAACCAGTTTAATTATTCCAGCACACTTTACTGCAGTTTTAGTTGACAGAGGACAGGATGCAGCCCCTTCCACCGTGGTTCCAAAGAAGATTTGTGCTGGAATACCTTTACGTAGACCCAGTCACTTGGTTGCAGATCATGACAAGGGTCAACATATGGGCAAAGGAGAGCTTCCTTGACTCTCTTGTGGAAATTCTGCAACAGATAAATTAATTTTGAACAATAGTTCAGTAAAGCTTTATCAGTAAAAATATGTTCACAATTTCTGATTGGTGGTGAAGGTGGCATTCTCATGGGATGGTCTATAAGAATTTCACGTGGGCTTGGTTTACGATTAGCATTCACAGTTCCCTGCATACTCATTAAAGCTAGAGGCAAAGCATCTGTCCATTTTAGTAATTTTGCTAATTCTAATTTTAAGAGCCTGGTTAGACCTTTCAACAAGACCAGAAGACTGTGGATGGTACGACCAATGTAACTGAGAAGAAATTTTAAACACTTTATACAATTGTTTATGTGACAAACAAATCTCACAATTATTTACATAATGGCTAACTAGAGACTGACAAAGTAGGACAAATCAGTCTCACTGAATAAGAAGTCCATGCTTAGTAATATGGTTTGGTAGGTGATATGCCCTTACCAACCAAGGTAGTACAGTTAAAGGTGCTACTATTCTTTCATCAGGATGCACCTGTATGTTATTTACTCTGCTGCAACCAGCTTTGATCCACCTCTTTTTCTCTGTCTTTGTGGCTCTGTTTTGCAAAGCAATCAAATTACTGAAATCACAAAAATGATCAGTTTTTGCAGATATTTCTTGCATAACCAAAACAAAATTTCTAGTAACATTTAAATCAGCAGCTTGTTTGGCTGCACAATCTGCTAACTGATTACCTTTTACAATAACAGTATCTCCTTTTGTGTGAACAGAGCATCTAATAAATCCTTTACAGACTTTCCATTTTTTTATTTCAGTACCTGCTGATGTTAGAAATCCTATCTTCTTTACCTCCACAATTCTCCAAAGTCTTAATTTTAGCTAATTTACAAGCTTTTGTTAATGCAATCAATTCAACAACTTGTGCAGAAGTAACCCCTTGTAATCTTTCCTGAAAACAATTTCAGTCTCTGTAGAAACAACTATGCCTGCTGTAAGGTTTACATTTCTGTCTCGTCCAAAGGATCTGTCCACGAACAGTTCTATTTCTGCATTGTCCATTGGAACAGCCTTTAAATCAAGTCTAAGAGAAAGCACATGGTTAGTCACAATTATACAATCATGCGGTTTACCATTTCCTGTTGTGGGCAGGATGGATGCTGGGTTCAATACCTGATATCACTCAATGGTGATCGAAAGGTTTGATATCAGCAGCAGCTCATACTTTGACAGCCTAGCAGCTGAGAGATGCTGCATTTTAGATTTCAGTAATAGTGGAGATACCACATGGGGGGGGTGCAACTGTAAGCTTGTGTCCTAGTACTTATGCTGCAGATTGTTCTACCATCATTGCAGCTGCTGCTACTGCATGCAGGTAGCCTGGTGACCCTCTAGCCACTGGGTCTAACAATGAACTGTAAAATCCAATAGGTCTAAATATGTCGCCATGTTTTTGAACTAGTACTGCATAAACTGCATAAACCCCTTATCATGACAAACAAAGTAAAAGTTTTTTTTTTCCTATAATCTGGAAGTCCTAAGGCTGGGGCTGTAGCAAGGGCTTGTTTTCACAAAGTAAAAGCATTTTCTTCCTTTTCGTTCTAGTCTTGTTTAAGCATATCAGTTAATGGTCAGCAATTTCTGCATAATTTGGTAACCACTGTCTACAGTATCCAACCAAACCTAGAAAAGCCAGTAGCTTCTTTTGTGTGACAGGATGAGGTGTTTTAACAATAGCTTTAACACGAGAAGGCAAGAAATGCCTCTCCCCATGTGAAATTAAATGTCTTAAGAACTTTACTTTAGGTGACCATAACTGAAGTTTTTCTTTTGATACTTTATGTCCCTTTTTTGCTAATTCAGTCAACAAATATATGGTATCCTGCTGACAATGTGTTAAAGTATCTGAACCTATAAGTAAATCATATGTATACTGCACCAATACAGATTTGCATGGGGACAGGGTGTTTTTTGAGATCCTGTTATACGATTTGTGAAAAGATTGAGGGACTGTCAACAAACCCTTGTGGCAGTTGTTGCCATAGATATTAAATTGTAAAAGCAAATAAATACTGGCTATCTGGATGAATAGGAATAGAAAAGAAAGCTGAACGTAAATCGGATTTATAATCATAATTTTGAAGTATTACAAGTTCAAATCGCATAACATCGAACGTAAATGACCGAACCGTAATACTTCAAAATTGAAAAAAAAACATGTGAAGTGTAAATCAAAAACAAATTGCTCCATGCAGGGGGAAAAGAGCCCCTGCACCCCCCACTACTTAAATATACCACTTCTGAGATCGCACTTCAGTGCACTACAGTGCAGAAATGAAAGATTTCCGTTTCCTACACTATAGTGCGATCTCAGAATTGGTATATTTAAGTAGCGAGGGGTGTGGGGGGTGCAGGGGGGCTTGGCCCCTGCCTACATTCTTAATGTATTATGTCCCCATTGAAAACTGCCATTCACATTATTTCGAAGTTTTAATGGTTGGATCACTTAAGTTCGATGTTAAGTGATTCGAACTACTGAACGTTCGATGATAAGATATAAACCCCATAAATCTACTACAGAAAAATAAGTAGCTCAAGTTGGTATGCAACTTAATATAGTTGCTAAACTTGGTACCACTGGATATGAAGGGATAACAACTTGATTCACTACTCTTAAGTCCTGCCCAAAACTATATGAGTCTCTGCCTGGCTTTTTGACTGGGAGAATGTATTATAACAACTACATATGTTTACTACATTTCCTTGCTGCAGCAAAGATTCAGTCACTGGTTTGACTCTGTGTTCTACCTCAGGTTTTAAAGGATACTGTGCTATATAAGGGAGTGGCTTTGTAGAATCTACAAATATTTTCACAGGTATAGCAGATTTTAACAGACTTACCTCGTTAGAATGTTTTGCACACAGGATATCAGGAACCCGCTGTAGCAGCTGAGCGCCTGCTTCTGAACATGTTTTTCCTGTCTTTTGTTCTGAAATGCTGAGTACCACAATCACTTCTTCTTCAGAGTCAGCCAGTACATCTAAATAAACACCATCTGGAGTGCAAAAGATAGTACATCCTAATTTACAAAGCAGATCCCTACCGATTAGATTTGCTGGAGATGAGGTGCTTAATAAAAAGGCATGCTTATCTTCAATTGGCCCTAAAGAAATAGGAAAAACAGTAGGAATGTTGGTAACACCTACAGCTGATACTTTTTCAGAAGATACTGGAATATTGTCCTGGCCACTTATTTTCAATACAGAGCGAGTCACACCATTGTCAATCAGAAATCAAATATCTTTTTGTCCAACTTTCAACTTAACAAAAGGTCCTTCTTAACCTACTTGCATTAGCGTTCTTTATATGTACTTCATCCCCCCACCCCCTGAGTGCTGTCAGTAATTTTCTCCTGACATTTGTTGCCACTCTGGGGGTGGGGGTGGTAGAGAAATATTGAAAGGATTTTGATTTTGCCACTGCTGCATTTGTCATTGTTGCTGTTGTGGATTTGGACATTCTCTTTTCCGTTGTCCACAACTGTGGCAAGCCCCCATCCCTGCTTGATTTTGCTGAACATTCATTGTTCTTCTTCAACCCTGTCTACCTCACCTACCTCTGCTCCTGCCCCTGCCTCTACCTCTTCTTTTAAAACTCTTTATTTGCAATTGTGAGTATTCTGCATCTCTTCTCTTTTCATCTGCTTGACCCATGTAGTGCTCTGTGAATTTTATTAACTTATCTATGTCTTCCTCCTGCCAAGCAACCTGATTTTGTTTTACCAATGCCTGCAGATTAGGTAAAAGTGCATATACAAAAGCTGAATTAAAAGCTGCTTTAGCAGTTACTACTGGATCTGCATTACCAGCATGTGCTGTAAGGAGTTTCCTAAGTCTGCTAAAAACAACATACTTATATCATGGCCACAGGCCAAGCAGGGTTAGTGTAGTCACCAAAAGTAAGTAAATAAATAAATAAATTATGCCATCCATTGCTGAAATCAAATGGCATTCTCTCTGTCTCTCTGTATGGCCCTGTTGTCAACTCTCAAACAAACCACAAGCCTATCAGAACTCTCTCTCTCTGTATATATACATATATATATATATATATATATATATATATATATATATATATATATATATGCCATAATATCTAACGGTCAAAATATCACAGTTCAAAATATTAAAAAGAAGTGTTTTATGAAAGGGGTAAGCCCCCTTGCACCCCCTATCTAGGAGGCTTGCCCCCACCCCTCCTGCAACTCATACCAACTCCAGTTTTGTACAACACTGAAAAAGGGAAAAGTAGAAGTTTTTGATATTCTGAATTTTAGATATTTTGTGCCAGCAACAACTTTTAGATATTTTGACTTTAGAGCAAAGGAATACCTCCTCTCTCTCTCTGTCTGTCTATATATATATATATATATATATATATATATATATATATATATATATATATATATATGTGTGTGTGTGTGTGTGTGTGTGTGTGTGTGTGTGTGTATATATATATATATATATATATATATATATATATATATATATATATATATATATATATATATATATATATATATATATATATATATATATATATATATATATATATATATATATGTATAGGTTTGTTTGGCTACTGGTTTCAGTGGGAGTCTTTAGTATCTTGTAAAACTAGGCAGGAGGAACATAAGAAAGAAATACAGAAAGCATGAGTGTTCTGACAGAGCTGGCTTTCCTTTGGCTGGTGTCAGAGCCAGGACAAGGCTAATTTTGGCTGCACTGCTGACTGCTCACCACTATGCATTCCTGAGAAGAGTGAATAAGAGAACAGGAGGCAGAAGTGACTGTCTTACAAGTCCTTTATCCTTACGGGTCAACACTGCACTGCTGTGGAGGTTCCTGTGTAAGCTGACTGCTTGAACCTGCCTGGATTGTTAACTTGCCTATCGGGGTAAGTTCAAGTGTCTTCATTCTAGACATCTGTTTGAGAGTGGTGGATTCCACTTCATCCTTCACTGACTGCCTGCCTCCCATTATACCTGACATTGCCTCTACTTTAAAATTAGATGACTGCACAGCTTTGTGTTCTTTTTGGCTGAGCTGTGGACCAAGCAACTCTGCACGTCCTGACAATTAAAAAAAAAAAACAGAGACAAATAGAAAAGGAGGAGAACACCACTCCAACCATCTTACCTATGGATTTCTATTTGCTGTCTGATTACCTATTATGTGCTGTTTTCCAGTACTGGAAATGTCCTCCCTTCCCTTGTGAGTTCAAAACCACCCAGTGCAATTTTCTTACACCAGTCTACACTGTATGGATAGAATTATAAAATAAGTGAGCTGCTCCAGACTGTGATTTGTGTGCCCACACAACTTCTGTGATTTATCATCTGATCATGGAATATGCTTGACCTGCTGGTTCAGTTCTTTGCTACCTGCAACCTTGCTGATTGGCATCTTGCAGTTGGCACAGAAGATTAAGGAACTATTACAGAGCTTGTCCAGTGGTCCAAGGTTTGATTCTCTCAGCATCCATTGCCCAGCTGTGTGACTCTGAGGAAGTCAATTAACCGGAATGTGCTCCCAGGCTGACACTGAAAAAGATACATGGATTTTAGTGCACTACCCCAGTTAACAAATACATAAATAAATAATTAAAATGTAAATAAAATTGCATCCTGTAGTGACTGGTGGAGTAGAACTGTAATCTGACTATTGATCCTACTGTCCACAGCCATCTGATTGGGTAATATTTTATATGCTGCATATTTACATTACCTCATACAACTGCCAGAAACTATGTAACTTTTTTTGTATTATTCTGCTATTCTTGCTGGTGTTCTACTGATTTTCTTCTAGGTTATCTTTGCTGGTTTTTATTTTCTGGCCTTACACTGTCTGTACTTTATAATCCTTTCTTATGGTTTTCTAGTTGTGAATTTCTGTTCTTTTGCTGTTGTCGGTAATCTCTTTTCAGATGGAATATTTAAACTCAGTTATTGTCTCTTTTAGTATCCTAAGAGACGGCTTTTCATATGGACAGAACCAGATGGTCATTACCAAAATCAGACTGACTATATACTTTGGACTGAAACCTGGGCAAGCTCTAGACAGAAAGCAAAAATAAAAGCTGGAAATGACTGTTGTTTAGACCATCAGCTTCTTATCACAAAGGATAGCATTAAATTAAATAAAACATGAAAAGCTTCAAGGGCAATTAGATACATTCACATCAATATTCCAAGTTAATATGTTGTGGATGTAAAGGAACAGATTTAAGGGATTAGACATGGTGAGTAGAGTGTTGAAAGAATTGTGGATAGAAGTTTGTGATATTGTTCAGCAGATGGCAACAAAAATACTCCAACTGGAAAGAAGGTTAAGAAGACAAATGGCTGTCTGTGGAGGCTTTAAAATTTGTTGAGAAAAGCAATGGAGATAGGAAAACATATGTCAAAAATGAATGCAGTTTTAGAGAATAACAAGAAAGATAAGGAGACATATTTAAATGAGGAATCCAAAGCACTGGAAGAAGACACTAGGATGGCAAAGTAATATTAAGGGCAACCTCCAAGTACAAATGGGCATGGGAAAAGGCAATGACGATAGGGACCTAGCAGAAGCAGAATAGACTAAGAGGCGATGGCAGGATTATACAGAACTTTATAAGAAGGCCCCTAACCTCACTGACACATACAAAGGTATGCTGTCTGAGCTAGAGCCAGGCATCATGGGAAAATGAAGTTCAATGAAGGCTTCAAAAACGACAAGGTTGCAGGACATGATGGAATAACAACTGAATTGCTTAGAATCCTGCAAAATGATGTTGTTACATTGTTCTTCGGAATTTGCCAGCTGCTTTGGAAAATATAACCATGGCTATCAGGCTGGAAATGGTCAATTTATATTCCAGACTCAAATAGGGCAATACGGAACTGTGACCACATAATCAAACAATTGTATTTGTTTCACATGCTCACCAGGTAATGCTCAAGATCCTACAAGCTAGACTTTACAATATGTGGGCAGAAAACTGCCAGATTTAAAAGCTGGTTTTAGAAGGGCAGGGATAACACAGGCCATATTAACAACATCTGCCGGATAATACAGAAAGCAAGGAAGTTCCAGGGAAAATATTTACTTCTGTTTTTTCGACTATTGTAAAGCCTTTAATTATGTGAATAATAACAAACTGTGGAAGTCACTAGAGAAAATGCGATATTAGGTTTACTTTATTTGTCTTATGAGGAATCTATAACACAACAAGAAGTGACAGTTAGCACTCAATATGGAATAACTGACTGATTCAACACTGGGAAAAGAGTGCAATACGGCTGTATATTGTTACCCTACTCATTTCATTTATAAGCTGAATATACAATGAGTCAGATGCCAAAGTCAGAATTGTCAGGAGAAATATTAACACTATTAGATATGCAGGTGATACCAGTCTGAAGAAAGAAAGTAATGGAGTCGATGAACCCATTGATGAAGATGAGAGTATAAACTGCAAAAGATAGTTTGCTGATAAACATAAAAAATCTTGTCATCTAGCCCTATCAGTTCTTTGTAAATAGATGGCGAAGAAGTGGAGGCTGTGATATTTTTTATTTTCCTGGATTCAAAGATCAATGCAGATGATAATTGCAGCCATGAAATTAAAACATATTTGCTTCCTGGAAGAACAACTATGTGAAACCTGCGTAAAATATTAAACAGTAAAGATGTCACAATCTCAACAAAGATCTGTAGAATCAAAACAATGGTTTTCTCAGTAATATATCATGCAGCTGTTAGATTTGGATGATAACTAAGTCTGTACACTGGAAAATTGATGATTTTGTACAGTGATGTTGGAGACAACATACTTCTTCTTTTGGCTTTTCCCAGCTAGGGGTTGCCACAGTGGATCATCTGTCCTCTCATGATTGGCAGTGGAATTTTGTGGTGTTGAGTTGCCAGCCTGGCGCCCAACCTTCAACAGAAGGCACACACATGCACACACTCACACCTAGGGCCAATTTAGAGTGTCCAATCCACCTACAGCATGCCTTTGGGATGTGGGAGGAAACCAGAGCACCTGGCTGAAACCCATGTGACCACAGGGAGGACATGCAGACTCCACACAGAAGGCATCCCAGCTGAGGATCGAACCAGAAAACCTCTTGCTGTGAGGTGACAACGCTAACCACTGCAACACTGTGGCCTCCCCATTGGAGACAACATAATAAAAGATCTAAAAGCTAGATTGTTCACTGGATAATCAGCTAGTAAAACTAAAACTCAAAATACTTTCATCACATAACACAGATATAATTCACTATAGAAGATACTGATGCTAGGAAAGACTGAAGGCAAACATAGGAGGGGTGGAAGAGGCTAAGAAGAATAATCAGCATTACTGAAGTAATGAATATGAGTTTGCAGGAACTTAAAGAAGCTGTTGCTGACAGACAGGATTGATGTGCTAAATCCTTGAGGTCCGAAGAACCAGACTCAAACAAATGGCTAAACAGCGACAACTATCTCTAGTATACAAACTAATAATAACTACACTGTCATTTAGTTGTATTAGTAACCATACTGCAAACGTTCTCTATTGATTTTTATTGTCTTTTATCAAGTCTCTCATTGCCTATCTATTATTAGCCTGCTACCTCACCACCACACTCTCTAACATTACCCTTTATCTTAATGAGAGGCTGCTAATAAAACACTTTGATGCTTAGCTGTACCTTAATATAATATAAGCAACTTAATACTTGTCATCATGGATTGATGAACTGCTCTTGTTTACATATCTCACCTCACCAGTCTGTTACCACGAGATATGTTGAGGATGTGTAGGAACTGCTACATTTCTAACTCAGTCTGTGAGAGATGTGTTTACCAAACCAGACTGGAGGCACATCTCCGTACACAAAATGTGTCAGTATACAGCAACATACCACTATAATTATGTAAACGAGGTAGTAAAAAATCTCAGTCTAAGCCTCTCAGGCAGTAATGTATACAACTTTAGCCTTCTAAGAGTATACTAGTATCTATGCCCCTACCCGTACCTTCACATACCTCTACAAGAAATCAACAAGGCTGCAAACCTGAGTCCCTAAGGTTACATAGACCTGTTTTAAATTGCAAAGTCCTTGTTATCAGAGATTCCATTGTCAAGCGCACTGACACAGTAGTTATCAGACTGTATAGGGAAAAGGCTATAAATTGTTAGGGAGGATACAGGGGCCCTAGGTCCTTACACCATCCTAAACATGACTATGACCTTATTGTCACCCATGTACTTAAGTGCACTACACTTAGGATGATACAGCGAGACACAACTGATTTCCGCCTATGTCTCCAAGGAAGGAAGCCATAAGTGTTGAGTAATATTCCTCTTTCACTGAGAATTACTGGCTGCAACTAGCTTGTTAACTGGTCTCATTCTAGGGAGATCCAGTGTATGTCTCCCTAGACCAGATGGTGAGAGTTTCTTCTGCTTTATAAGGGATGGCCTACACATTACACATCCCATCACATACATGGCGTTTCCATAATGAACAGAGCTTTGGCCTCCCATTACTGTCTTTTTAGGCAAGGTTCAACTTAAGGGCATACCTACCTGTCAAATTTCAGTTCGAATTTTGCTCTGCTCAATGCTAAGTATCTACCTGACCTTCATAGAAATCTATATTTGTGAACTTACAAAGATTTGTTTGTTTTCAGTATAACAGTACTCTCCCCTTATTAGGTTACTGCACCTACCAGACATGCATGACCAGAGGGATATCCATAGTAATACCATGGTACCAGTTTATAATTTATAAGGGTTCTAATTTACCTCAAGAAACTACCTTTCACATTATTTCCAACAACAGGTTTGCTTTCATGTCATCTTTGGAGCATGATGATTATATAACTCAATTCAAGCAGTTATCCATTAGCCAAATACCCTTATTACGGGACACTATTGACGAGTACAGTTACAGATTCTTTGATTTTTTTAAATATTAACTCCATAATGCAAATTGTCCCATTCCTCACCAGAGGTGTTGATGCTATCTTCTTCTTACCAGCTGCTCCTCCTCCTGTACTACACCTTATAGGTAGGTTCGTGGGTACACAGGCACCTACTCGGCTACATATGCCTCTTCTTCAGTAATTAAATCACATCACCTGGCTGTATCATCCACCCTTCATAAAAAAAACCTTGAATATTTCTGGACTATTCAAAAGCCAACTTAAAGCTATGTACCTATATCCTGGACAAAGAAAACTTATATATTCCACCAAACAATTTGATTCTTGGTGCGACCTTTCATTTTATATTTTATATGTTTGTTAACTGAGTAAGCCTACTAGGCACATGTATCCCTTTTCTGTGGTGACCTGGGAACACTGTCTGATCAAGTGACTTCTGCATACACCTCATAACATTGTTCAATCATGAATACATGTATTAAAGAAGCTGTGCCCATCTGCTGCAAGTATTGTGATAAATTCAGAGGTAAGCCAGTATGGTGGAACTCCAATATAAATCAACTGTACCGGAAAAAGGAAAAAAAAATCATGATTCTTTGCAAAAAGAGTTCTCTTCTTCATTATAGAAGTGATCTAAAAGCATTAAGCAAGATCATTAGGTGAAGCATCTGCAAGTTTAATGCCAGTTATGAATTTATAACAAAGATAACTACAAGGTCTTCATCAGCTACACTGAAAAACCCACTTCTGCCATGAACATAAGTCCAATGGCATATCCCCATTGTACCCATAAACCATATCTAATATCCTTGCTAACAAGTTTAGCTTTAACTTCACACCTCCCACAAGTATCACTGCCCTCTCCTTCAATTTCTCTTTTTTCTGTCCTGCTTTGTGTCACTCTACATCAAGTCATAACAGTACTTGTAAAAAACAAAAACACTAATTCAGTAGTTCTCAAATAATATTCCTGATGTCTGCTGGCAAGTATCAGCACCGCACATTTTAGGTGTCGCTCATCTTGTATATCTGAATAAGACGATGAGGCTTGGGTGTTCTTTTAAGTATTTTATTGCATACAAATACATTGGGATGGATATCAGGAACATTAAACTTAAACAAACTAATGGACTAACTACAACACACATGCATGTTTACGTACTGACTGCTCATGACAAAATGGCACTCTTGCACATGCTCAGTACTTATATGCATGTGCCTGCTGACTGGAATGCTTCTTAAAGGTATATCATACACTCTGACCTACATCCTCCCTCTTTACTGAGCTGTGTTGAAATAATAATGACATTTGAATAGGCATGCAAATAATACAGATGATAATGAACAAAACAACATTCACGTCCAGCTTGCCATGTATCTGGAATTAGGTCTGAAAATGTGACCTGATCTTGTAATGTAATAGTTAGGACTGGGTTTGGCAACATGGACAGTCACAGGTGAATGTTCTGCTTTAGGACTCTCAAGGATATTCTCAGGAAGAGGGATATCTGCTGGAATGTCCTCTGGAACTGGAACATTGGATAAGTCACTCTGAGAACTAGAGTTTTTATTACAGGCAGGATGCTGTAACATTGACTCGGATACTGGTAATAAACGTTTCCGATTCCGGCTAAATTCTATTCCTTGCGATCTTGGCTCTTGACACAAACTTTTCACAAATCCAATCAGATCAAAATCTTTTGCCGTCTGCATCCTCACTATCTCCCCTTCTTGTAATGGACTGAGTGGTTTGCTGGTCTTATCATAATAAGACTTCTGTGATAAACACTTTTTAAAGAGTTGAGCTTTCACTGCTTTGTTGTTCTTAGCACATGGGACCAACAAATTGTTATTGATTGGTAGTGGGGTTCTGGTTTGTCTCGACATAAGTCTCTGGGCAGGCGAACCAAGATGATTATCGCAATGAATGTCTCTGAGATTCAACAGATTTAGAAAAACGTCAGTATTGTCTCATTTTAATTTCTCTACAGCTGTTTTGTACTTTGAACTGCATGTTCTGCCAAGACATTTGACTGTGGGAATTCAAGACTACTCATAATATGAACAAAGTCCCCATTTCTGCAAATGTCTTGAACTGCTGACTTGCAAACTGTGCACCATTGTCAGAAATGACTGTGCAGACTACCATGGACAGAAAATTGTCTCTTCAACTTAGCAGCTACAGTACTGGACATTAGCTTAAGAAGTAGGTCAATCTCCAACCAATTTGAATAAGAGTTTACTAATACCAAATAATTTAGACCACTCCATACAAAGATGTCTGTAGCTACTGTCGACCAAGGTAGTTCAGGAATCTGGCTTAGCTGAATTTGTTCTTTTTGTTGATGTGGTTTGGTGCTATTGCATACAGCAAGATGAAAGTATTCCCTCAATATCTTTTGACATAAAAGGCCAAAATACTAATCCTCTCACCCTTCTTTTGATACTATAATTTTCTGGGTGGCCATGGTGCAAGATCTTAATATACTCTTGTTGCAAGGATTTTGGAACAATCACTTTTTAACCTTTCATGATGATATCATTGTCAGACAAAATCTCATCTCTGTAAGGAAAATACTGCTGCACTTCTGCTGGTAAGCAAGATTGTTTTGAAGGCCATCCTTGACTGAGAAAGTGGTTAAGCTTCTGAAGAACTGGATCTGAAGCTGTGTGAGTTTTAAGCTCATCAAGATGTGTGGAAGAAAAATTTCTCATTTCCATGACTTCAAAATCAGGTTTCTCATTTTCATGCTGTTCAGTGGTTTTTCTGGACAATCTGGATAAAGTACCAGCAAGATAAAGAAGTTTGCTCTTTGTGTAAACAAGAGTGAAATTGTACTTTTTGAAATTTAAGCATCATGTGTTGCAATCTGGCAGGGGCTGTGTACATTGCCTTTCTCAAAATAGTGACTAGAGGTTGGTGGTCAGTCTCCATTTGAATAGGTCGGCGATAAATATAATCATGGAACTTCAAACATGCAAACACAATTGCTAAGAGTTCTTTCTCTGAGCATAATGCATTTTGGTTTGGGTTAAAGTTCTCAATGCATAGGCTACTTGAAGAATAACTAAACCAAGACCTAACTTAGAAGCATCACAGGAAAGAGTTACTGGTTTGTGAACATCATAGAAAAAGTAATGGTGAGTGTAGAAGAGAGGTGAAGAAAAGAGTACAGGCAGGATGGAGTGGGTGGAGAAGAGTGTCAGGAGTGATTTGTGACAGACGAGTACCAGTAAGAGTGAAAGGGAAGGTCTACAAGAGGGTAGTGAGACCAGCTATGTTATATGGGTTGGAGACGGTGGCATTGACAAAAAGGCAGGAGTCAGAGCTTGACGTGGCAGAGCTGAAGATGTTAAAATTTGAACTGGGTGTGACGAGGATGGATAGGATTAGGAATAAGTATATTAGAGGGTCAGCCCAGGTTGGAAAGTTTGGAGACAAAGCCAGAGAGGCAAGATTACATTGGTTTGGACATGTGCTGAAGAGGGATGCAGAGTATATTGGGAAAAAGATGCTAAGGATGAAGCTGCCAGGTAACGGGAAAAGAGGAAGGCCTAAGATAAGGTTTATGGATGTGATGAGAGAGGACATGCAGGTGGTTGGTGTGACAGAGCAAGATGCAGAGGACAGGAAGAAATGGAAACAGTTGATCCGCTGTGGCGACCCCTGACGGGAGCAGCTGAAAGAAGAAGAAGATAGCATCTTAAAGTAGGGGGACTGGCAGTTTTCTGTTTCAGAACATCAAATACTTTTTGGTGTTGTTTTGCCCAGGACCAAGACACATCTTTGCATGTCAGCTCTCTGAGCAGTTCTGAAAGTTGGCTCAAGTTCTGGAATGAACTTGCCTAGACAGTTGACCATGTCAAAAAAACATTGTAGGGCTTGGACATTGTCTGGAGCTGGCATCTCAAGAACTTGGAAGGAACTGGTCATAAGCCTGAACTGGTAAACAAATGACCAACATAAGTTCTCATAGCCTGAATTTGCATTTCTGAGGATTCAGCTTAAGATTGAATTAATGAACTCTGTCTAAAATTGTTTTAAGGTTTCTATCATGTTCGACTTCACCATTACCTCCTAAAAGGAATAATATCTACTATAATAGCACATGGATAGACTGAAAACATTTGTTCCATTGCATACTGAAAGACTTCACTGGCAGAATTTATTCCAAATGGCATTCTCAGAAATATGCACCTTCCGAATGGTGTACTGAATGTGGTAACAATGAGGATTTACGGTCAAGCAAAATGTACAAAAACAAACTTTTTGCATCTAAGACAGAAAACAAACAGTGGCATTTGGCATAAGAGCAGCAACATCTTCGACTGTGCGCATTGGATCATGAGGTCGTTTTAGTGCTTTGTTCAAGTCTCTTGGATCAATACATACTCTAATATCATCTGAGCTTTTCTTATGAGCTACCACCATGGAGGATATCCATTCAGTTGGTTCTTCAACTGGGAAAATTACTCCTTCCCCAGGATTCAGCAAGCTCTACACGGTGTGCAGGAATAGTGCAAGAGCTGCTGCACTCAATATGGCCGATGGGTGAATCAGGAATGAGCTCCCGGGGCATACACGAGTGCTTCTACACTATTCCTGCATGCACACCACTGCTATATGCTAATTAATCCATTTTCTGGTGAAAACCTTGCAAATGAGGTGAATTAGTGATTCAGGAAGTAGGCAGGCATCTGTGTAGGAATAGTGTAACCTGCAGAAATGTATTTGGTTACTAACCAAATACATTTCTGCAAATTACAAAACGGAGGCATGACAGCTCCAAAGAAAGCATGTATTAAATGTAGTAGGTATGCTAATGGCCAAATATACGGCCATTGGCATGGGAAATAGTTGCAAAAGTATAAAAAAATAACTTTTATTTTTTTTTGGTTGATTTCAACCGTTTAAGCGGAGGGCAGCAGTGCGCAAACTGGATTGGCCTGAAAATATGAAAAAAAGTTGGAAATAAACTTTTAAACCCAAATCAGCATTTTGCCATGATTGTCAATGGCATGCATAAGACAACAATACCATGGAATAGTGGTTGCTAAGGGGGAAGGCCCAGTGTGAGTGTGGTAACTATGAACTAGCATTCTGTTTTATGGAAATGAGGGGACTGATACTGAATCACAGAATTCCTCTCAGTGTTAGCTTGCACCCAACCGTGTAGGTGCAGCAAGACCATGGTATAAGTATAAGAGGTAAATGACCTCATAAGGGGGAGTGTCATGCATGCTGTAAGCTTATTGGAGCTCTGTGGCCTGTGTTTGCCCTAAGGAAGGGGGGGGGTCTGAGGCTGTCTAGCAGTGTTTACATTGCCTAAACCGGTGTGAGCGCCACGCACTGGGTTTTAAACAAAACAAACAAAAACAATACAGGAAATAGCAGCTCTGTTCACATCTGAGCAGTGGGTATGCACGCCTCGCCTCAGGGATTAAATGGGAAGAGAAAACAGCAGTAGGAAGGCAATCGAGGAGAACTAGCATAGCTGGCAGGTGAAATGTATCAGAATCATCCAATTACACAGGCAGCAGCCCAGCCCAGCACACTACTATAAACTATGCAAACACCTTTCACTCTGTTTTTTCCCACAAACTCTACACCACTGGTGTACACAGACAGGGAAATTTTACCTGACAAAACTAACAAAATGTTAGGGGCTGCTGTTGCTCTCATACATCAATATGTGGAAGAGACTGAGGGTGGTGAGGATGTGAATGCTGATGACCAACCCACAGTGAGGAGGAGGAGAAGAGTGTACAGACCCAGGGTAACCTACTAGGGGCTACATGAGCTGGAAATTGTGGAGTGCAATAGGGTGGACAGGGGGCATTTTACAGCAAATTGGTGAGCTGTGCTGGCCACACCTCACACACATAACCAACAGAGGGGAACCCATCCCAGTGGATACCAAGATATGTGTAGGGTTAAGAATTCTAGCCATGGGTACCTTCCAAAGGCCAACTGGGGATATCATGGGGATCTCACAGGCATCAGCATCCAGAGTTCTCCACCATTTCCTGGATGCCATGTCAGCACATGCTGGTGAGCACATATATTTCCTCAACACGCATGAGGCATTGACCAGCAATATGCGTCTCTTCCATGAAATAGCAAAATACCCTGAGGTAGTGGGTGCTATAGACTGCATGCACATACACATCAAAGCACCACCCCGTGAGCGGGGTAGGGTCTACATAAACTGCAAGGGCTTCCCCTCCATTAACTGCCGGGTCATGTGCGATGCCCAGGGCATTATCTTGAATGTGTGTGCTGGCAGCACTGAAAGCTATCACGACTCCCACATCTGGCATATGACACAATTGTACCAGAAATGTGCCACTGTGGACATCCCATATGGCCACCTAGTGGGAGATACTGGTTATGCACCAGAGCCATGGCTGATGACACCAATCAGAAATGTACACACAGCTGAACAAGTACTCCATAATGAGGCACACGCACAAACCAGAATCATAATAGAGCGTGTGTTTGGGATGCTCAAGTCATGGTTCAGCTGCCTGGACATATCCGGTGGAGCCTTACAGTACTCTCCAGCTACGTGTACACAAATGTTCATTGTATGTGCCATGCTACACAATATGATCCTGCAGAAACAGCTGCAGCAGGAACAGCAGGGGGCAGGGCCACACAGCCCTCCACCATTGACAAGGCCATCACAGGCACAGAGGGACTTGGACGAGGAGAAACCTGAGCCTGGCCATGTAGGCAGAAGGAGGCGTGCATAGTATGACCAGGCTTTGGCAAAGAGGCAATGCGTAGCACATACACTGACATGGTATGGACCCAGAGAATGACACCTCTCTTTGACTCGCACATACAGTAAAACGGATGCCAAACATGACACTACCTGTGCGTTACCATGTATAGGGAGTGTACTATGTGCATCCGACATAGTCAGCCCTCAAGCACCATCCTCAATACTGGCGAAGCCACAAGGTAAGTCACTCTTCCTATCAATTGCTGAATGGAGTAGTATGTTCTGCTAGTTGTATCTATGGTATGGATGTGAGGATGCAAGGGAATCAGGTGGCTGAATGGGATGGCAGCAGATAGTGGGCACCTATATGGGCAGCATGAAATCCATAATAAATACTGGTGTCAACAAAGTAGGCAGTACTAGATAAGGTGACAGATCCCACTGCTGTACATGTATTGGCCCAAATGTGTGTCCATAGGGCACACACGTGCATGTCAGTGAGGCTCACATACCCAAAACTAGTCTCAGCCAGCAGGACAGGTGTAGATGACCATAAAGAAAGGCTGTGCTAAGGCCTCCAATTGATGGCAGTGGTGAACAGCCCCCCGCCAGACCTACACAGACAGACTACAACAGGTCTGGCAGTTGTATGTTAGTTCTGAATGGTAAGAAGTCTGAAACTGAAATATAGGTCAATAAAACCTAAGATCTGTACTCTACTGATATGCCTCTAGTCTGCATGATAGGTCAGAATACCAAACGAAATGGAAGCCAACAGAGTACCTGAAATACCAGTACAGTCATAGCAAATGTTTACAGTTGTCAGGTGTCCCCCCCCCCCACAACCCTATGTAGAAATACAGTAACATGCACGTGTGGGGTTAATAACAGTGGAGCACAGATTACCTGAGCTGGCCCAATTTACAGGATAGATTGTTGCATGTGTACAATATGCAGGAGTCCGTGTGTTAGGTTGTTGTGTGTTCAATATTGTGTGGAAGTGGTCAGCATGTAGACATGGAGAGTTGTGTCTTGGTGGCCTATGGCCAGTACTGTTGATGACAGGGCCATGTTCTGACAACTGCAGTGCCAACTGCACTGCATTTCAGCAATAGTCATGTCAGCAGTCGTCCATACTCACTGTCCAGATGTCAATATCTGTCACCGTCTGAAAGATGGACATGCCATGAATGTGGGCCCAGACATACACACAATACACATATGGAAGTACCCTAGACAGAGTACATAAAATGTGACTGTCAGCTGCACACACTTTTGGAATTGTACATACAGGTTAGCAGCACATTAGTTGTCCGTGTATTATGGAATACTGATGTAGACTGGCTAATCACTGGCAGACCACAAAAGGCACAGTTATGAAGTAATGAGAGACTGCCTATGTCCTCGCACAAGGGAGCATAAGGGGAATGTCCCAGGTATATCTGTGAGTCAGCTGCAGGAAGCTTCCATATCACACATGCACTCAGCTCACCCCACCATCAGCCACAGGTTTATCACAGGTCATATCCCTGCTGTTGGGAATGAGTACAGTATGACCACCACTTCTGTATGGGAATACCCACAGAATGCAGCATGCTGAAGAGGTGTCCCATGCAGGTGTGTCCCTAGCTGTAAGCAGCACCCTGCCAGCATCCAGACCAATGGACTAATATGGACAGGAACTATTGCCATTAACACCTTGCACACTTACCCTGTCACCCCAGGGGAATCCAGTGGCTCACAGGTCTTAAACATATGTCATATGCTGCCCGACTGAAAAAAAACTCCCAGCCTATTCGCCACATACACCTACTCAGAGGTGATCTGTGCCTGATTTACAAGGCCATGTCACAGCCTGGGAATGTAGGAGTGACAGAATGCACTGGCCTGCTACAGATGGCCTGCATCACTACCAAATGCCCTACAGTCCTCTGTCAAAGGCCTGTGCCTCACCCGTACTACCAATGTATGTTATCTCATGGGGTCCCAACTAACAACATAATACAGTCCAAAGAACACAAATGCAAGGCCATGTTGACAAACCCCAGTAGCATGCCCACCATGTCCTACTGCATGAACTGTGGACCAACCCCTAAATACCACTGGGATGAAGGGACAACTATAGGGATACTTCTCAGATATTGCTCGCATAATGTTAGGAAGAGGATAGAATAACAGAGTTGGGGGTGTACAAGCATGGACATCATGGAGTGTGTGAAGTCTGAAAGTCTGATGTGTACCCATACTACCCCTGCCTCCAAACCCAGTAATGGGTGGCTTCAAACCTGCTTGTAAACCACAATGTGAAGGAGAAATTACCAGATATATGAACCCTGCCTCTGGGTAACCTGCGTGAGTCTGTATAGCTGAGAAGTATGGCCACTGCAGGGTATGGCCATTCTGTTACATTGATGTATGTACAAGCAGTGGATTCTCAGCCACCACAGTACCAAGGTTCTGGACCATTTACAGAGACCCATCAGCAAGTGTCTGCAGCTACCCCTCCAGAATGGCATGAGTGTGCAAGAATATGTAGGCTGCAGACCACAATTCTGGACACATCTTCATTCATCTTGTATTTCCCAGAAAATAACCATGAGCAAATAAGTATATCTGTCAGTAGTTGACATAATACATCACAGTGTAAAACAGTAAATATGTCTGAATATCTCTGCTAACACCAACCATGTAACACAAGCAGCACAGACACAATAGTTACAGTATCCCACTATGTTTCACCCATTGTGACTCTATATTGTCAACCTATCTACAGATATCCTGCAGAAACAGATTGCTAGCTGTGGGTGTAAAACACCAAATCCTGGACTAGTGTACAACCTACCTGGAAAGGATTCACATACTCAATACAGAGGGTCATACTGGGCATGCTCCTACACTTAGAGAAATGAAGCCCATGTCTGACAACACAGTGGACTATACATATCTGTCAGTCACATATTTATGTGCACACACACCACATTGTACACCATTCATGCTTTGCAGACACACTGGATAGGAATACTCACACATTTCCAAGGCCAACGCACTATAATATGTCAAACATACACACACACACACACACACACACACATGTGGGGAAGAGACAGACAGACAGTGACAGAGAGATTTCCATCATGAAGCCTGTCCCACCCACCACACATCCAATTGGCTAATATCACATGATGTGCTGATGTCAATCACTGTTGACATTGCTTTTAGTAGCCCTCAGTCCTGTAGTGTCTGTGGTGCTTGTGATAACTGTGTAACATGATAGTACAAATCAGTATTCATCTAGCATTTGTATACCCAGTCCTATCAAATGTAAAGTTGTGTGTGACTGAGTGTTGTGTGTGTGTTTCCAGAGGAATGGTTTATGGCCCATTCACACACACTGCACTTCCCATTGCCCATGTTAGCACTCCTGCTGATGTCAGTCACCTTGAAATAACCCTCTGGCCAAGTCTTAGCCCTAAAAGCTGTGTGGCATTCGTGATATGTGTGTAACACTATAGTGTAGAAAAATAGTGAGATAGGAGTTCTAATTCCAAACATGGCAACTGTGAAACTGTGTGTGTGTGTGTGTGTGTGTGTGTGTGTGTGTGTGTGTGTGTGTGTGTGTGTGTGTCTGTGTGTGTGTGTGTAGATGAATGTTTTGAGGCCATTCTCAGTCACTACTCCTCCCACTGCCCTACTTTAGCAAGCCTGCTGATGTCAGTCACCTTGAAATAACCCTTTAGACAAGTACCAGCCCCATAGGTTCCGTGGCGCTTGCAATAAGTTGGTAATGCTGTAGTATAGCATATTAGTTAGGTAGGAAATCTAATCCCAGACATAACAACTATGAAACTCTGTGTGTGAAGATGAATGATTTTGAGGCTATTCACAGTCACTACATCTCCCATTGCCCTACTTTAGCAAGCCTGCTGTCAGTCACCTTGAAATAACCCTTTGGACAAGTACCAGTCCCATAACCTCTGGGGTGCTTGTGATAACTGTGTAATGCTATAGTGTAATATACTAGTTAGGTAGGAGTTTTAATCCCAGACATGACAACTGTGAAACTGTGTGTATTTGTGTGAGAGAGTGTGTGTGTCTTTGATAATATCTGATTTTATGGACATTGATACTTACTACTCTCCCCTTACTCCTCCTTTAGCACTGCTGCTGATGTTAGTCACCTTCAAAGATACCTGTGGAGAGTTCTCCAACATGTAAGCTCCATGGTGTTTGCCATAAATGTGGAATAATGGAGTAGCAGTAACTACATAGGTATGAGTTTGAATCTCATCTGTGGCAAGTGTTTGTCTGTGTACTTTAAAGATATTGGCCACATTTACACCCAGTACGCATCTCAGAGCCTGCCTTCAGCCATCCTGCAGATATCATCCACCATAGAATTACCTGTTGCCAACCCTAAACCATGTCAGGTCAGTGGTGCATGTGGTAAATGCATAACCTAATGGACTGTACAGATTGTTATATAGAGGCTTGAACCTCGCCCCTGGCAAATGTAAATCTGTGTGTAGGGTAAAGTTATTTATGGGATCTCTCACCCACTACATCACCCAATACCAGTATTTACAAGGGCTGGTGATGTTCCACACCTTAGAAGTACGTTGGGACAGCATCCATCCTATATGCTATATAGTAGCAATACATAGCTAGGTAGGAATTTGAATCTCAGTACTGGCAAGTGTGTGTGTGTTTGTGTGTGTGTGTGTGTGTGTGTGTGTGTGTGTGTGTGTGTGTGTGTGTGTGTGTGTGTGTGTGTGTGTATGATCAGTATCCTGTATTGAGGTTGCTGTGATTGTGTAATAACAGGATCCATTGTGAGGTGGGTTTTGCTAAATTATTATGTTGAGGACCTAGTATATATCACAATGTCCACCTTACAAGGACAACAGATGTCAAACACTGGCAAGGCTGGTGTAGACAATCCATAGCCCTACATGTGACATTATGGATTGGTAAACAATATAGGCAACCCTTCTATTACTCAGAGAACACGCTCCACCCATGTCTCATACACAAACACACTTGGCTAGGCAACAACCACTATATTGGTAGTTCCCTGCGTATTGCCTCACAGATAGTAATGACTGCAGTGGACTACATGCCTGTTGACCACAACAGTGCTAGTGACATCAGAAAGTGCTTTGATGTGTTACATCTCCAGACTGTGTGTTATCCAGCAAATAAAAGGACATGGCACCCTGTTCCATCCCTGAAGTAGGCAAATAAATGCTTACAGTGACTCTTTTGCTATGTTCCCCACTGGACACCTGCAACAACTATAGAGTCTGCAAATGTAACCCACAAAGAGAATACCATGCCTTATACACATGCCCTGTATGGACAGACACCACTAACTCCCCTGAGTACCTGTATCATGCTGTCAATGTAGGTGCAAGCACAACCTCAGTTGCATAGCCAGGTCTCATCAAATGAGGTCAGGAATGCTACATCAGAAGATAACAATCTCCCCACACAACATGCCCCAGAGACCTCAAGTACAGTTTCACATGCCAACAAACATGCGTGTGGGACATGTGCACAACCCAGACACTGTCCATGCTATGGAATATAGATCACATACATGGAAAGCAGTGCACATCACTGGCCATCCACAATAGTGACACAGATGAGTGGATGGTGAATATAATACCCACCCCTGGGGACCACTGCAGGGACTACACACCTAAGTCACACTGGAGACTATTGTCATGTGGCCTGATGCCAAGGTATTCCCTTTGCCTAGCCTTGTACAGCCTTCAGGCCCATTTACCTACTACAAACCTGTGAAGCAATTAACCTATGGAACAGTACTGTGTGTGTGTGTGTGTGTGTGTGTGTGTGTGTGTGTGTGTGTGTGTGTGTGTGTGTGTGTGTGTGTGTGTGTGTGAAGATGAATGATTTTGAAGCCATTCACACTAACTACACCTCCCATTGCCCTACTTTAGCATGCCTGCTGATGTCACTCACCTTGAAATAACCCTTTGGGAATATTTCAGCCCTATAAGCTCTGTGGCACTTGCAATAACTGTGTAATACTGTAGTGTAGCAAACTAGTTAGGTAGGATTTCTAGTCTTGATCCTGCCAACTGTGATAATGTGTGTGTCTTCATTGACACCTGATTTTGTGGACATTCACACTTAATACACTTCCCTTATCCCACCTTTAGCACTGTTGCTGATGTCATTCACCTTCAAAGATACCTTTGGACAACTCTGCAATATGTAAGCTCCATGACACGTGCAATAACTGTGTAAATAACACTGTAATAGCACTATATAGTCAGGTAAGGGTTTGAAACTCAGTGCTGGTAATTGTGTGTGTCATCAGTATCCTGTGTGGGTGTTGGGTTGATTGTGTAATGACACGATCCATTACAGTGTGGGTTTTGCTACATTATATTGAGGACCTCTATGTCCCAATGTCCACACTATAAGGACAGCAGTATATATATATATATATATATATATATATATATATATATATATGTATATAATATATATATATATATATATATATATATATATATATATATATATATATATATATATATATATATATATATATATATATATATATATATATATATATATATGTATATATGTGTGTGTGTGTGTGTGTGTGTATATATATATATATATATATATATATATATATATATATATATATATATATATATATATATATATATATATATCCACATCCTTGTTATGTGTAAACATGAGTGTTGTATATACCTTCCCAGATGTATCCCACCATATTTATCTATGTGTATATTTAGATATAAAAACATGACTGATTCAACACTATTTTCACTTACAAGTGCTAAACAATTGTAGTAGTCAAAGCAGTTGTTCATTGCTATTCAGTATGTGTACTGAATGATATATTAAAAACACAACAGACATCTTCACGGCTTCGTGGTTAACTGCTGTGACCATAGTGTACAGGGTCCTGGGTTCAAGACCTGCAAGGGCTGTTTATTTTGTTGTTAGGCAGAACAAGGACTGTTAGATACAGAGTGGTTAAGGCAGTTTTGAGCTTTAAGTGGTTTTGCGTGGGCTTGCATGACGGTAATTGGTGCTAACTTATGGTTAAATGAAAAGGCACTTACACCATGTAGGCTTCACTTACAAGTGCACAAATGTGCTTAGCATTTACATTTAAGCAATGCTTACACCTGCTAAGCATAGCTCAGCCCTGGTTACCAGTGATCATGTTCCAGTCTGATAAAATAGCAGAATGATGATATAGGTTCATAGGTGTGTACTAAGCTAACGTCCCTGGAGTCTTTACAAGCCTAGCCCATAGAAGTGCCCTGGAATTTTGCTGCCCAATATAAGTTCACAGTGTCTCTATCAAGTACAGCCACTGGAGTGATCCCTGGGGTGAACTTTCCATTTCCCATCCACTCATCAAGATTTCTCTTGAAAAGGGCCAGTGAGGTGCTCTGCTTGACATCTATTAGAAGTCTATTCCAGAGCATGGGCAGTGTCTGGGTTATGAACCTATCCCTCCAGCATGTTCTGTTTATTGTGGTAATGAGGTTGAGATCTCTGGACTCTGTCTATCTATAAAATAGATTGTATCTTGTTTGGGTGTCTGCCCAAGCATCATCCAGTTTCTACATGTGAGAATTATTGTAACTAAAAAGATTGCAATAAAAGGAGCATTTGACACATCACTGGTTTCTTTAGCTACAACATCTAAGGATCCACGGCCTAGCCTGGACATCTGAAGGCAGATCTCTGGGGAAGGGATATTTTCTTTTTACAATTTTAAGAGGTGTCTTCCCTAGAATCTCCTTACTTTTCAACTGTTCTGTGGCAATCTTTCCCCAAAATTGTCTTGTCTCCCTTGGATTTTCTTGACAAATATGGGTTTTTGGGGGAATAAGGGAACTTCATTGGGTCCCATCAATACAGGATGAGTGACCCCTCACTCTTGCGTCCAGTGAGAGAGTGGCACCACTTGGAATGACAGATGAGAAGTACATATATTCTGTGAAGCCTGCTAAACTCAACTTTTTTTTTTTAGATCAGACCCTTCTGTCTCAAATTATTAAATAGTGATGCTATTTAATTACAGTATGCCTCAGAAGCTCTGTCTGGCTAATATTCTTTACATGGTATAAGCTTCAGCACACAAACAGCACAGAATCTGCAGCCATTTCACCAAAATACACAGTGGTCATATGCCATCCCCTTGTCTAATCTCTCATGACACTAAAGATTACTGCAGTGCACAATATGTTTGGCAATAATCTGTTTTTTTTTCTCTTCCTTTATCAGAATATCAGTCTCAAATCATTCAAACAATACTCAGTCTAGGGACTCTTACTTGCTATGTGTATGAAACTTTACAACTACCACTGAAGCCACAGTTACCTGAATCCAGACCTGTTTGTGTATACACCCATTATTTTACACACAATGTCATCCACAGACATCAGTTATTAAGAAAACCTGTAAGTAAATTTCTCCACACTCACTACCCTGCATACCTCTCTTAACTTCATTATCAAAAGTACTGCTCAGTATTGTGATGCAAGGATTTCCCTCAAAACAGGTATCTTTAATAAGTGTATTTAATTCCATGTATATAACATGCTTCTATGTGCTGACATTACAGTAGCAAAAGGTGAGAGTACACTGTATGGGACACCTGAGTGCACATAGCTAGTACAACAATCTTTTCTCTTTGTATGTGTTTCATGCATGGGTAGTATCCCAGGTTATATGCAGTCACACCTGCATGTATTGTATCATTATGTTACTTCTTTTAAAAGTGATTTCCCAAGTAGGAGTAGATTGCAGATTGTAGTACTGAAACCATACACCCCTGCATGCATAACTGGACTCTGAGTACTGACTATCGTGTTCTTGGTGTGTGAGCTGTATGTTATTAAGTATTTGTTACTGGATATTGATCTGATATGTGGATATTAACTGTAGACTACTATCTGTTTAGGACATGTCATTGAGGGCTGCTGTCATGTAGTAATGACATACCTATCAGTGTTAGATGTCTAGCTGTCAAAACATTCATCTTTATGCATAACCTGTTGGCTAGTTGATTTCTGTCTGTCCTCTATACAGATGTGCAGATGTCATGTATCCATCTTGGCTGCTTACAGGGAATCTATGATTGACTGACACTGACATGTCTGCCTGGCTGTGTTATGAATGCCACAGCTAGGAAACCCCACCCTGTATACACCACATGCCATTGATACCTCAACCAGACTACCATAGTCAACAGAACATGCTTGGGTACAGGTCTCTAACCCAGACACTGGCCATGTTATGTAATATATGTTGCACACAAGTCAATTGGATCACCTCACTGGCCCTCTGCAAGAGAAAACCAGATGATTGGATGTTGCATTTAACTGTCACCCTGGAGATCACTCAAGTGGCATCAGTTGATAGATGGCCTGCTGACAAATGTCAGGTGGCATGATACCAGTGTATCCACATGCCCTACTCTTCTCATCTCTCCATGGACATTAGCCTGGTACACACCTAGGAACACCTGCATCTATGGACCCCAGTACTGACAAATGTGTCAGTGTGCATTACTGAGAATAACAGTGTCTGTGTGTTTGTAAACTTGTAGTTGATAATACCCTGAGGGCCTTCTCACCCACTACACCCCCCATTGCCATACTTAGAAATGGCTGCTACTGTAATTGACATTAAATGTACCTTGTTACAGTCTTCTCCCTATGGACTACCTGGAGCTTGCAGTACCAGCATAACACTGTTCTACAAATGGGTAGATAGGCATGGGTTACCCTCTGAGTTCTGGCAAGTGTTTGTATGTGCGTGAGTGGGTATATTTGTAGGAGGCAGCATTCTGAGGCCACATTCTCCAAATACAATAAACCTTGCCATACATTATAAGCGAGAGTGATGTTGTTGACATTAGAACAGCCATGACAAACCCTCACCCTACTATCCCTGTGGCATGTGCAATAAATGCATATCACTGTAGTAGCACTAATTAGATACACAAGGGGTTGTATTGCAGTCCTGGGCAATGTGTGATTGTGGGTATGTCAGAGCATTATCATGGGTTTCAGTGAGTACAATATCCAATGTGGGGTATGGGTGCTGTGTATACTGTCTTTACACCATGGTACCCCCAGTATATGTCCCAAAGTCCACTGTATAAGGACTGCTGTCACCATCAACCATAGAGGTAACTGATTGCACTATCCAGCCCAGTGATGCATGTGCTCTGTGCAAATTATCTGTAAGAGAATGGACTCACTGAGAAGGTAGTTAGCACTGCTAAACCCAGGTCTGTCAGATGTGTCTATGACTGTTATGTGTTTGTCAATGTGTATATGACAGTATATCATACTATGTATTGTTCATTAACACTTAGTACATCCCCCATTACCATACTGTACAAGTCCTGGTGATGTTCTTCACTTAATAAGAAACTCGGGACACACCTCATCCTAAAAGCTCTGTGGTGTGTGCAATTAAGACCAACAGTTAGTAGCAATAAGTACCTAGGTAGGCATTCTGCTCTCAGTGTTGCCAAGTAAGTGTGTGTGTATGTGAAGGGATCTACTTCAGTTTACAGAAAATACATGTCCCAGGAGATCATTTGTTCGAGAACTAACTGGGAAAAGATAACATTTCAAAGGAATCATTTTGTGGAAATTCATTTAATCAAAACTAGTAGTAGATGTGTAAATGCCGTCTTTCCCACTGTACAGCTGTACAGTGATACTGGAGTTGGCATATATAGTTGGGTGTGGTTGTTGTGGGTATAGCCACCCTCATTGGGGTTATTGTTCTGCATATCCCCTCGCTTAGTCTGCTGTTATACTGTACAGTTTATGTTAACAGGTTAAGTAGTTGTTAATCACACTATGTGTGGTTCTACACCACCCACACCCTCCAAAGTGGAGGGCTGTGCCACCCACACCAGCACACCTATGTTTACCAACTCCAGGATTACACTACATTGGGGAAGAGGACATATACCCTGCCAGTACCATCGTCAATGACATTAAAATGGCAGACTGATTATTTACTGATGTGATGTTTTGCCTATTTTGTCTTGGTGGAATTAGATAAGCCAAAATGAGTTCACTGCAAAATTAAGTACATCCATGTGTACAGTATTCTCTATGTATTGCATCAACAGCAAAGCCTGTGTGTGTGTGTGTTTTATTCACAAACATTTGGTGTATGCAACCCAGTACAATTACCATTGTCCACTCTAGAAGAGCTGCTGACTTCAGCCACCATGCACTCACCTGTATACACCCCTTAGACCTATCAGCCATGTGGCACATGCAGTAACTGTTATAAAGACCTGTTACTTATGTTCAGCTGTACCCAGGATATGACACACTCAATGTGTCACCAGAGTGCCATACTCCTTGTAGGAAAGGACAGCAGACCAGCATCCTGCTGACACATAGTCACCTAGAACACAAACTGAAAACATTATGGAGACCACAATCAGTCAGTGTTAATAAGAGCTACAATGCATCATGGCTGGACAGCTACACACCCTGACATGTAAGCATTAAACATTCTAGCTGAGAACATGTTAAACAGCATTACATTGCTAAACCTTAGTACATTCACCCTGTGTATCAGAACTATATTAGCATATCCCTGCAATGGTGGTATGGATGACAGGGATGTGACACAGGTATTATCATATGCACAGGGTGTGTTGTGGGTTTGCCACAGACCTAGGCTGAGCCATTTGGTTGACATCATGTGTGTGTATATTACAGGGTTCTTTATCAATTGGGCTGTGCAGATGTGGTGTGTGTAGATATGGAGGTGCCCTAGCTGTTTTAGTGATGTGTGTGTGTATGTATGCACACAGTTCTGCCAAGTGGCTGCACTATACAGGGGTTTGTTGGACAGCTGCAAACAGTACATGGTAGGGTGTACAGTTCACTGTTTCCAGCCATGGGAACTGTACCTGCCAGGGGTTCCACGGGTACTACCAGGTAAAAGCCCAGATATGTTGCTCTCCCCTGATGTTGACAAATGTCCACTGGATCTGCGTACCTGTTGGGACTGGCCATGGCCATGTGCATGTGGCCTGCTGTGTTGTGGTGTGGACAGCACCCCCTCTGCAGTGTTGGTGCTGGTACTGCCACTACAGGAGCGGCTGTGACTTGCACATCCAGGTAGACCTCCACCTGTTGGTGTTGCTGACCTATGTCCACATGGCTGATGCCCTACTCCCACCATATGCTCTAACACAAACACCACACAGTCGAGGATTCTCACCATCTCACCCAACCATCTATCCAGGACCTCTGCAAAATAATGGTGGGCACGTGCAAGATCTCAGATGTTTTCAAGTACAGCAGAATGAGTAGCCATCTGGAGCCTCATAGTCTATGTGGTGTAACTTTCCATACGTGCCTGTGCCTCCATGATGGCCCAAAACATGCGTCTGGTGACACCTCCTATGAGCACGTCTATACATTTGCCTGTGTGGTACCTCGCCAGTCATCCTGCTATGGCTGCTGTGTACAGACACACTTGCCATAGTCCCCACACTGTCCTGTCCCATGCCACCACCCACCAACTGTCCCTCATCTATGGCCACTGGTGATGGGGTATGTATAGGCATTGTGACTGTGTGCAGGGATGGGGTGGATAAAAGTCGGATGTCAACCGATGCACAGATTCAGCCCCTGACAACCCTGCCTGTGCCTCACCAAACCTATCATCATTGTCAGAGTCTGTATAGACACGTAACATCAGTTTGCCTGCAGGAGGGACCCTGACCCACCTCGCCACCTGTGAGGGGAAAACAAAAAATGTAATTTAAGACATGTATGTTATTGCTTACCTCTCCACACACACACACACACACACACACACACACACACACACACACACACACACACACACTTACAGGTGAGGCGGCACAAAGTTATTACACAGACCTCTCATTACCCAACAGTCAACATGCATGACATATGGCACTCAACAACATGCACTGCAGCTATTCTCAATCCTTGGTCCCAGCATTATACATCTCTGTGATGCATGAGTTGTGTTAGTAGGTGATACCCCTTCCCCTGGAGCACACTGCACCCATGTACACAGTATTGCTGTGCACCTGTACAGCACCCTGGCATGTACTGGGCACCATACCTCACGAGTGTACACACCATTGCTGAATGTGTATATGTGTGGCAGTTATGTTTGCTCTGTTGCTCACAGCCCCTATGTGTTTGTCTGACACATACCTTGGATGATATGAGGATTGATGTCAATAAATAATGCTTGGCCTCTGATTTGCAGATCTCATCATCAGCAGTGCATGTTTGATCAATAAAATCTGATTACACTGACAACCTTCAAAGCTTACTGTGGATATGAGGATTGTACACACCCTTGTTGACATGCCAGGCTTTTCCATGGTATGCAATGGGGCCACAATACTGCATATGTTAACATTACACACACACCTGACATGTGACATATGACCTGTGCAATCAAATACAGTATCAAAAAATGTGTTAGTCATGTAGATGCTGATTGAGATGCATACAATATGTGGGTTACATAAGTGTGCACACCCTTAACATAATGGTTTGTTGCAGCACCTGTTAAGTGAACTACAACAGTCACTATTCCTGGAAGGGGTATACTAGCATGGCCCATCTTCACTTGCAATTATTTGGTCACTCCACCCTACAAATGTCCCCCATCTCTGCCGGATTGCAAGGTCAGCTCATGTGCACAGACCTCGGAGGTCACAAAGTACCTTCACTATTGCTGTGGAGTCAGAGTTATGTCTGGCACAAGTCATGCCCTTGACTGTGTTCAGATACAGCCATTCTTAGTGAGCTTTGGATGTATGCTTCAGTTCACTGTTGTGTTTCAGGATGACACCCCTCCACATCCTCAGCCTTATTGTAGCTGCTTGACAACTATGGGCCACATGCGTGTCATTTTTCAGTGTTCCAAATTCAGAACGCTATATCTACCAGCCTAGTTCCTGCTAATGAACAGCAAACCTTAAGGTGTACACTGGCACCAGCAAGGTAAAAATGGGGATGGTGGGCCTGAGGTGGAGTGAGGTGTTGCTTGTGTACTACATATATCTTTATTAATACTGTCTGTAGGTTTCAGCCTTGGTCTCAGTACACCATTACACATTGCAACACATGCCTTTGTGAGACTTGATGTTGTGCATATGCTACATGTAGAGAGTCTTGGGTGATGTTTCCTGTGGAACAACTCTTCCATCTGATTACCCTAACCCATAGGCCACACTTATGTAGATTCCAGGTGATTCTCAACACAGGTACTGCACAGGCAGTACTTGCTAGACATTCCTGCAAGGCCCTCAGTGTTGCTGCATGTTTCTGGGCAGCCTCCATGACCAGCTTGCAACATGTGTTGTCATCTGTCTTGGATGGGCATCTGTTTATTTTCTACATTAATGTTGTCTCATACTTCATACACGACTGTCTGCACTGTTTGCTATGGTATATGCAATGGTGAGGTAAGGCTACATTTCCCACTCCTGAGTGCTACCTTTCGGATATGGGATCCATTCTATGGTTTGTAAGATGTGTGCAAGCCACGGCTGCCTCTGTTGCAGGTGAGTGGGCAAATGTCATGGACATACTTCTTGGACAGCATACCATTACTTGGTGTGACATTGAGGCCCTGTACTTGATGGAAGGTGTGTACTCAAGAAGAGTGAATGCTGTCAGTACCTCAAAAGCTGCTTCCACAATATGTTATTTGGAGTGTGTGCACACATATGCTTCCAGTGTTTGTTCATAGGTTCATAGGTTTATACTAGGCTATCTGCCCTAGGGCATTTATAAACCTAGCCAGAGTGTGTTTGGCTTTCGCCACCCATTTTAAATGAATTTTGCTATGCCCTTTTTCGAGGTTAGTATACTGTGCCTCTGTCTAACAGTGACACAGAAGTGATACCCGGGGTAAACTTATTATCTCCCATCCACTTATCAAGATTACTCTTGAAGAGAGTCAATGAGGGACTCTGCCTAACCTGGACTGGGATTTTATTCCAGAGTGAAGGGAGCCTCTGGGTTATGAATCTGTCCCTCCAGCATGTCCTATTTATTTCAGTGCTGAGGTTCAAGTCTCTCGTAGCTCGATGGGATTTGGATTTTCTGAGGTGCAGCATGTCCATTAATTCCGGGTTGGACATGGCTTTAAACGTCAGGCACAGATCGCCTCTGAGCAGGCGGTATGCCACTGAGTAGAGCTGGAGTTTCTTTAACCAGGCAGCATATGGCATCTGTTTGAGCCCTTTGATCCTCTTGGTGAGGTACTTTTGGGGTCATTCCAGTTGCTGCAGGTGTCTGGTAAGGTACATCCCAAAAGAGGCATTGTACTCAATTATGGGCCTGATGAGGGATGAGTAAAGAGGCACGATGACCTCTCCTGATCTAGATGTGAATCTCTTCATGATTAGGTGGGCTATATAAAATGTTTTTCTAACCACTTTGGCCATGTGGTTGTCAAATGAGTGATTGCTATCAACTTGGGTCCCCAGGTCCCTAATTACTTCTTCTGTACTTAATGGATTACCACCTATGTGGTAATTTGTGGGCCCTTTGTTTTTGCCAAAGGGGATGACTATACACTTTTTGGCATTTAGCTTGAGGCCATGGCTCTGGCACTAGTTGTCTGTTTCTATGAGGCCCTTTGTAGGATGCTTGTGTCGGCTGGAGAGTCGATTATGGTGCCCAGTTTGCAGTCATCTGCGAACTTGGTCAGCCACAGTCCTTCCGTGTTAGCCTGTACCTCCGAGAAATATATACCGAACAAGAGAGGTCCCAGGACTGAGCCTTGTGGGACGCCACTTGTAACTGGTTTGGAGTCTGACATGGCTCCAGCAATTCTAACCATGTGGGTTCTGTCCTTGAGCCAGTTTGCAACCCATCTAGTGACATAGGGGTTTATATTTAAGCTGGTGAGCTTATCTATAATGCCCGAGTGGGGTATTGTATCGAAGGCTTTTTTAAGGTCCAGGTAGGCTGTGTGAACCGCCTTCCCCTTGTCAATGGCCTTGGTGACTGTTTCAAAGAAATCGACCATGTTTAAGAGGCAGGATCTGCCCTTAACAAAGCCAAACTGGGTAGGATCCAGTGTCTGTAGGTCCCCAACATCTTTATTTATGAGGTCTATGATGATCCTTTCCATAGCTTTGCAGACCAAGCTAGTCAAGCTTATGGGGCGATAGTTTCCAGGATCCATTGAGGCACCACCTTTGTGGAGAGGAACCACTGTTGCTGTATGCCACTCTTTGGGTACATATCCTGTAGTAAGGCTGAGATTGAACAGTAGTTTTATGTTTGGGTTTAGTTCTTCTTGGAGTTCATGTAGGATGCAGCCCGGGACACCGTCTGGTCCCATTGATGCTGTTTTTTTGCTTTGGAGAGGGCGGCTCTTACCTGAGCATCTGAGATGTCAGGGGGCAGCACTCTGCTGGGATAGATATTTGCCCTTTTGGTGGGGAAGGGGGGGAGAAGTTTGCACTGAACCTGTCAGCTAGGATGTTGGCAATGTCTGTGGGTTTGGTGTATTTTTTGTCATTTTGGACTAATTCTGAGCATATCTGGGAATTCCCACCCAGGTTCCTAACATAACTAAAGAAAGCCTTGTGATTATCCTTAGTTTCCCGTGCAATTTTTCTCTCGAAGCTGGCCTTAGATGATTTTATGAGTGCCCGTAGTTTTTTGCTAATACTGATCAGAGATGCCTTCCCTTTTTGAGATTTTGCTCTATCATGTAGTAGCTTCCTCCTTCTATTGTATAGTTTGTTTATGGCTGGGGTCCACCAGACAGGACACCTAACTTTGGAGGACTGGGTCTTGGTTTTATTTGGGATTGCATGATCCATGCATTCCTGAAGGTGTTCATAGAATGCGTTTATAAAGGATTCTACGGTCTGGACCATATTTTCCACAGGCCCAGGGGCTTTGAAGGATTCCACCTCAGTTTTCAGGAGTGTGAAATTTGCTTTAGAGAAGTTTTTCACTGTGGTTTTCTGGGCAGGGGCTGGGGTCGGGATGTGAATATCTAGTGAGATTAGTTTATGATCTGATCTTACCAGTGAGGGATACACTTCTGGTCTGGAGCATAGAGTCCCCATGTTGGTGATGATCAGGTCCAGTATGTTTTCCCCTCTTGTGGGAGTGGCAACAAGTTGTTCCATAGCATTTGAGTTTATAAGTTCTAGGAACCTTTGTGCTAGGGTGTTGGAGCTAGAATAATGCTCCCAGTCTATGTTAGGGTAGTTGAAGTCACCCAATATAATGGTGTTTGGAGAGACCTTCATATTTTCCAGTGTTCTCAGGAAGGCTGAGTGGGGTTCCTGGGTTTGGGAGGGTGGTCTGTAGCAGGCTATAAACTGGAAGGCAGTTTTACTCACTGTTAGTTGCACATGGATAGTCTCTGATGCTTCGTGCTGTGCCACCAACCTGGAGGTGTGGGTATCTTTGACGAATATTGATACTCCCTCCTTTTGTGGTTCAGTCCAAGTTTTGGGGCAAAACATGGTATGAGGTATAACCTGGTAGTGCTGGGGTGCTCTCGGGAGCCTTGAACCAGGTTACTGTAACTGCACAGATATCGATGTTCTCCATGCTAAGGAGAGTTTTGAGTGCATGCATCTTGAGGTTTAGACTTCTGGCATTGAGTAGCATTACTCTTAGTTTCTTATCCCTTGTGATACCTATGGAGGTGGGTTTGTCTTTTGAGCCTTGCCTAAAAAAGGCACTATGGGGGTGGCAAGAGCCTTTGCCAATATCCGAAAGCCCAGGGGTGACAGGTGCAAGCCATCCCTAGCGAAGCATCGTGGCTTGTCGAGCATATCATCCCAGGCAGACAGGCATTGGATCCCCTTTGAATGACACCAATATTTAAGCCAATTGTTGAAATTGATCATCTTGTCTTCATATTGTGGCATCATTCTTGGTGAGGGTAAGATAACTACCCAAGGTCAGGGTCATACCGGCTTGGGCTACATGCTCAGAGAGCTCCTCTATGTCTCTTTTCATGTAGTCCAGGGAGGTATGTCTCAGGTCATTCACACCAGCATGGACAATGACTGAGTCATATTTGTACTTGCCTTGGAGTGACCTGAGTGCTTGTGTTATGTGGCGGATCCTAGCGGCCGACAGGCAGCTCACCGTGACCTTCTCCTTGTTCAGCCTGGTGAGCGGGACATCAGTGTGCCTGACGATAGATTCACCTATTACAAGTGTATCAGGTGTGTTGTTTAGCCTTAAGGTCTGTGACTGTTCGGCACACTGGCTTTGTGAGCTATGTGTTGCACGTGTTTTTTTTTGGGGTAGCGGTTGCTTGGGTGTCTGCTTTGGAGGTCTCCGCTGCTTAGGCAGATTTTTATTTAGAGCCTCCTAGTATGTTTTTGTGTGTTTATGTGTTTGGTTTGCTGTCGTGGTAGGTCTATGTGAGACTGGAATTGTAGTGAGTGTGGTTTTCTTCTCCTCCTGACTGGTTACGCCAGTACTGAGTTGAGAGAGCTTAGCCTCCAGTTTGGCTATATGGTTGCATCTCTCACATGTATTGGAATTTGTTGGGAGGAGGAGAGGGTTGTCTGTGTGCATGAGGCAGTTGTAACATTGCCTCAAGATTCCCAGATTCACCAGCTGGACTGGAGAGGAGATTGACAACTGACCTTTGGACATGCTAGAATAGTATTGGGAATTCCTTTATAATTGAAAAAAAGGGCCAATGGGGAACAAAGTACTCAAGGGGCATTTGTGAGGGTGTAGTGCTTTTAATTTTTTAGTGCTGACTTATATAATTGCTTTAGTGAGCAAGTGCCAGGCTTTAGAGTGGGAATAGGGTGTTTATTATGAGAACTAGATCAGTTCTAAGGGAAAAAGTGAAGAGTAGACTTTGTGGAGCCGAGAATGGTTTAAACCCAATTAAGCGGCGCTGCCGCGCTAAAGCGTTAAGGTATGTATTCCTTATATTTGTTGTCATGACATAGGATTCCATATTACACATTCATTGTTCATGTTAAGATCATATTACAGGTTGTAAAAGGTGTGGAATGTGGTATTGTGATTTGCAGTTGTTTACATCAGGAACAGTTGCCATTGTAATAGTGGTGTATACACAGTTGTAACCAGTGTATAAGGGTAATGTTTCAGATATGTCCCTACTGTAAGCCATTTGTCCCACCATTATGTTCATCTCTGCCCACATATCTTGCACTGACAGGTTGTTAGGTATACTGCAGGACTCTTACATACCCTTCAGATATGTCACCATGGTGACCACTATGATGTAGTGCAGTTAGCAGCAACAATAAGTGAACATGTACAGCACGCATTATGGGTAGGTGTGTTAAATGTGTGCATGGCAAATACCATGGCCATAACATTGCCGGTGTATTGGCAAACCTGAACAAAACAACTCACTATCTACAGGCTGCTGCCCTAGTTGTATACCAGAGGGGCCTACATAGTTGTGTGAGAGATGTAATGGCAGTAGCCACACCTGTGGCATTGGTACAGGGTGGGAGTGGCATTTCAGTACATCAACAGTACAAACCCACAATACTAGAGATTATGCATGTCTGTTCATTACTACACTGCAGTAACAGAGTATGTTATCTGACATATGCATAAAGATACTTTACAGATGAAGATGGATAAGCAACAGTGGTCTACTAATGTGCCCTGGGGCCTTACCTGCATGCTCTTTGTCCATTGTGTGGGTGGCACCCATCTCCACAATGCTATCCTCGGGTTCCTGACTTGGCTGTCAGGCAGGTGCCCCAAGGCTGGCGAGGAGCTCCTCAGCATGTTTCAGTGGTGGCTGGATGGCATGACTCCCATCTGTGGCTAGCTGATCCCTCCTAACTACAACAGCACGCTGATGGGAATGGTGGATCAGATCAGTGCATCAATGTCACACCTGCTCATAACTGCGGTTATGCAGGCCAACATCATTTACCCTGTGGACAAGCTTGTTCCGCAGGGTGGTCCTCTTCTGCAGATCATTAGCCCTCCATCCAAATAGGGTTCCATGATATAGTACAATGAGGTTTATAATGTTATAATTTTCCTGGGGTGTATATACAGGGAGCCATTCATGGGACATTGTACCTGGAAGACATAAACAGGAAAAAAGGTCAGAGGACCTCATACTGCAAGATTATAAAAGTTGTTAATTGACATCTCTCTCTCCCCCTAACATATTTGCAACAATAATCTAAGCATACAAACAAATCAGTGGGTATGTGTACACCAAACCTACTGTTGGGACATATATCCTATTGTTCAACAACTATTGAAATATGTTTCTATTCATGTTCCATGTTGAAAGACTATCATAGGTGGCCTGCTGCTATCAATGTAACCTGCATGCCGTTGTAATAGCCACTGGAGTTTCATATATGCATGTGTTCTGTTTGCCATGCAACTGTTCCAAATCTGGTGTTTTGGGTTAATGGGAATATCTATGCATGCTGTTATAACTAATTCTGGATTGTGTTGACTATTACTAACCCACATATGTTTTAAAACTGCAACACCATAGCATGTTTGGGAAGGCCATTCCCAGTGGACCCATCTCTCCCGCCTCATCTATCCATGGCACTGGGCTCCAGCATGTCTGGGACCAACCCTGGGACCTCCTCGTCCACTAGTCCTTCACTACCTTCAGGTGGAACTGCCTCAGGGGATGGGGCCTGTCCCCCCTGGGAGAGGGCGTGGACAGGATCCTGTCACCTGAAGTCAGGTCCAGGGTCTGGTGCATAGAGAGCTCCGCAGAGAATTGGGAGATCTGCTACACCAGCTTGAAGGCCGCATGGAGCAATTAGAGGGTTAACCTGCCCTCCTCAGTCCCCAGCACAGCCACCTTCAGGGCCATGAAGGTGCAGTGGTGACTGCCCGTAGATGGGGACCTCAGTCCCACTGTTTCTATTTGGGGGCTCATGGGTTTCTGATTTCCAAACACCCCTCTGTCCAAGGTGTTTACCCCCCCCCACATATTTATTATACCGCCCCTGTATGCTGTCTTGTCTGTCTTCCTACCCAACCTACCTCCCCCAAAAAATATTTTCAAAATAATATGTATTTGCATTATTCTAGTTTACATCCCAAAAAAACTAAGACTAACATAGTAAAGGGACAACTTAATAGGATTAGTAATTTAACCAAAGAAGATGAAGTGTTTGAGCTTGAAACTTCAAATTTTTGTAAAAGGATGGAAATAAGAGGATATCCACAGGAAGAAGTAGAGAGATTGTTCACTGAAGAATTAAGAAAAAGGAATAATACAGGAAATGGTTAGATGACAAGATACAAAAAAAAAACTATACGACAGCATTAGCTATACAAAATAGTACAGATTCTAGCACTATAAAAAATATAGTTAGGAGAAACTGGGGAATTCTTAAAGGAAATAGAGAAATTATAGAGAAATTAGGAAATGAACCCAGGTTTGTACAAAAAAGGGCCAGAAATTTTAAAGATTATTTTCAAAGTAAACTTAATAAGGTTAAAGAAGCTGAGGTAAGAAAAGGGATGGTTAAGTGTTATAATTGTAATTATTGCCAATATTTATTTACTGATAGTTGTGAAATATTAGTGGGGAAGACAGTAGTCCAGATCCCAGGGAGGGTTACATGTAAATCAAAAAATGTAATTTATTTACTGATGTGTTTAGAATGTAGATCATTATATGTGGGGAGAACAAAAAGAGAACTATACAAAAGAATTTATGAACATAATTATGCTATTACTAATGGACATACAAAAAATGTTATGAACAAACATTATGCAGATAAGAAATGTAAAATCAATTTTAAATGTATAGTTCTGGACACTATACACCCGAATGTCAACATAGTAAATGTTGAGGAAGAATTAGGTTGGTTGGAATATTGTTGGCAAGTTAGATTAAATGCTTGTTTCCCTCCAGGACTAAATAATAGGGAAGAATTTATAATGTATTTAAAAAGGAAGGGGTTGAAACATTAAGAATGTTTTTAGATACAGTTTTACATCCTATGTTATTGTGTTTTTAAATGTTAATTGATGCTCTTAAATTTTAATTGAAGAATTTATCATTTCAAGTATATAAGTGTATGTTTTTATGGTAAAGCCATAGTCTGAAGAAGTCTTTAACACAAGAGACGAAACTGCTTACTACGGGCTTGGATTGTATTAAAATTCTTCTTACTGACACAGTGTTTTGTTTTTTTACCTCCCCAAATATACCTACCATCCTCCCCGAACAACCCACTCTTACCTTAAAAAAAGGGCATTTTGTTCGCAAAAAAATTTTACACCATACATAACTGTCCATTTCGCACCTGCTTACAACTGCTTAAAAGTGCCTTAATCACTCTGTATCCAACAGCCCTTGTTCTGCCCAGCAAAAAAATAATCAGCCCTTGCAAGTGTCAAACTCAGGACCCTGCACACTGTAGCAATTTACCACTAAGCCATCTGAGCTGTAGATATGTGTGATGCTTTCTCATACATATCATGCAGCACAGTCATTCAACAGTAGGGAAATATGTAGGTATATACATACATACATGTATATATATATATATATATATATATATATATATATATATATATATATATATATTTATAGTGCATTCGGACATTGGATCCACACTCTGAACCTCCTTCCTCCACAGCTGAACTGTTCTGCCTTGCTGCAAAATACAGCATCACATGTGGACAAAGCCTAACATTAGGGGGGATATATAGGGACAGATCGTAGATATGCCGATTACAAACCTATGAAGTTTGTGCACAATACATTTTACATTACCGTGACTATTCTGAAGGTGGTGGGGTCTGAAATTCGTGTGTCTGTCATGACTTCATTACTTCCACCTCAGCTATTTGCCAGACTAATATAGATGTTTGGAAGAACAGAACAAACACCATGATGGCTTAAATCGTGACACTCTGTGCAGATCTGCACAGTTGACAGGTATGGCCTACTGCCCACAGGGCCAGATGCTATGCCCATAGCAGTTGTTTAGCAGGAAATCATTACAGCAAATTTTGATGGCACATATAAATCTTTCAGAATCATCTATCCCATTATTACAGACCAAGTACTACATTCAAATACATGCTGACATGTTTCACATACCTGTTTTATTATTACGCTCTCTTCTGTGTTCCAGTTGATGTCTTCCTTGTTTTTTTTTTTTTTTTTAGTATTATTTTTGTTTTTCCTTTTTTTTTTAATTTCTCTCTCTCTCTCTTCACTACAGGGAATGAGCTGGTTTGAATAGTTTGCAGAATGGCTTTTGTAGGTGATGCTCATGATCAGGCGATGGCCTCTGCACCAACTGGTGTTCCCCACTTGCTAGCTGCATGCAGGCAGCTGTGTAGTTCTTCTAATAGCCAATGTCATAGCAACTCACTACTATAAATGACTACATCATGAGGGCATTGTCCCTTTACCTGTCCTGTATGGAAGACATCTTTCCTGTGTGTGCTCAGTGGTATTACAGACAACAGGTAGCAATACTTCTTACAACAGGTCTTGTGGCCACAGGCCAACTACATGTTTATATAAGGTTCCAGACCTAGGGACAGTATGTGAGTATTGCTGTTATATGCATTGAATACTGCTAGTTTAACAGGGTTTGTGTGTACATGCTAGTTTTGCATGGAATGCAGTCTGTCTGCATAGCTCTCGACTGTGGGCCTATCCACATGATGACCAGAGGATTGGCTGTTATGTTTTATCTGTTCCCAACACATGTCTTGTCCCTGACATATCAGTGGCATTCTCTCCGTTGATTGCTATCAGTACATGGCAACATCCATTTGTGTTTCGGATTTCATATTCCTGAGTAAGGGTATGTTGCAACCAATCCTGTAACACCAGCAACCTTCACATTATATAACAGCAATATTTCAAATATGGCTCTGTGTTTCAGCCTCTGTCCTTCACCTATATACCAGGCTTTGTCCAGATGTCATGCAGTAAGAGGTTGATAGGTAATAGTCTATCATTATTTAGTGACATTCCTGCTATCATTCTAGTGATGTTGTGGATTCCCACACAAATTGTGGGATAGGGTCCATATATATGAGAGCTATAGCTGGGCAAAATATGTGTGAACCTGTACAGTCTGGAGATCAGTGTATGCAGAACACTGTCATATGCCCTTGTAAGACATTTTATGGGGGAGGGGTATTAAATGTTTTAACCTAGGCTGTGACAACATGTGAGGGAAAGCAGTAAAAGAAACAAGGTATATGGCTGTGCATTTTCATATGTTTCACCATGGGAACAGTGGTGGGCTAGAGCTTACTGTCTTACACACAGCTCTGTTTGTCAGTGTGATAGTGACATTTTAAGTTAAGCATTGTTATGTAACATATACTTTTACATTGTGACAACTAATACTTTTTCCCTAGGGGTTGAGTACAGAGTGCAATTGGAGGCTGTTGAACTACACCTGTAATTAAATGTTGATTGCTTCTTATCTTCAAGGCAAGTGTGTTTTTTACTGTTGTACTACTTGAAGGCTACTGTATCATATGTTTTGTTTGAGAGTTACATTAGTCAGTTATTATGCATTTCAAACACCTAACTGCTATAAGAAATGGCATAAACAACTGAAATAGTACACAAATAAACATTTCTATGTATGCAAACTGTGTGTGGTGTCCTGTCCTTGTATTGTGTGTGGGTATATGTTTCATGCAATAATTCTCATTTGTAGTAAAGAATCAGACACTGGCCATTTGAAAAGGTGGCAGTTGTAGGAGTAATGGCTGTTTGATATGCTGTGCACCCTCTATATATACTCTTTTTATATATAGCTATAAGTATTTATATATTTATAGGTGTATGTGTATATATATATATATATATATATATATATATATATATATATATATATATATATATATGTATATATGTTTTCACTTCATAAACATAAATTGCTGAAATATTCATGTCCATGAAGCCGAAACCTCTAAATAATGAAAGTGCAGAATCATGAATAGGACTATGTCAAATTCGCACTTATGCATTTTCGTTATCATACAGAAGTGTTCAGCTGGGATGGTGTCTGCAGTTTAAGGTGGTTGAGTGTGTGTGAGTGATTTTTGTAACTTGTACATATGGGTCAGGGTAGGGAGGTGGGAGTATGAGTGTGTGTGCTGGCTGTGTGTGATTTTTCTTTTTTTACTGTTTGTGTGATGTAGGAGTTAGTATATATAAGTAGGGAAGTTGTGGGGGTGAAGGGGGACTTGCCCCCCCTGCATATGTGTAGTGTAGGTGTATGTCTGTGTGGTGGTTTGTTGCATTTCAGTGTTTTGCAGTGTGGGTGTTATGGTTTGTGTGTTGTGTGCTGTATGCTGTGTGTTCGATGTTGTGATTTCATGGTTGTGAGGTGTAGGTGTTTTAATGGTTTCGGCTTTATACTGTCAAAATGCTAAAATTTGATATTTCAGCATTTCGGCAATATGAAGTGAAACCGTAGATATATGTATATGTATATATATATATATATATATGTGTGTGTGTGTGTGTGTGTGTGTGTGTATGTGTGTGTGTGTGTGTGTGTGTATATGTATCATTAGAATGTTTAGTGCTTCTACATTGCACATTCCCTATGGTAAACTGACTGTTCTGCATTATATGTTGGAGAAATCATCCCAACATCTTACAGCTGTGAAGGCTTACTAGTAACTTGTTGTGGCTATATTGTGCAGGGTCCTGGGATCAAGCCTCGCAAGTGCTGGTTTATTTTGTTGCAAGGCAGATCAGTTCAGCTGTTGAGGAAGGGATAATGGCAATAATTACAAGAGATCCCTATTTTGGGCCCCTTCACCCCCATTAACAGTGCCTTTGGTCAGAAGCTTTGTAGTGCGAGGTTCAGAGTGTGGAGCCGCTGTCCCAATGTAATACACACACACACACATATATATATATATATATATATATATATATATATATATATATATATATATATATAAACACACACACACACACACATGGGTGCACTTTTAAATCCTGAAATACCAAAATCTCGAGTTTTGCGATACTGAACTCAAAACATTGAGATTTCGGTATCTCAAAATTTAAAAGTGGAAAACAACCCACAAATATACTAAATTAAAGTGTTTTCAGGCCTGTACCCCCCCACACCCCCTTACTTAAATATATCAACTCAGAGATCGTGCTACAGTAAAGAGAATGGTAAGTGTAACAGGAGCATTACTGTTCTCTTCACTGTAGATCGATCTCAGAGCTGGTATATTTAAGTAGTGAGGGTGTGGGGGTTTACCCCCTACAAATACTTTATTTTAGCTGTCTTTTTTTTTTTTTTTTTTTTTTTTACACTTTTAAAATTCGAGATACTGAAATCTCGATGTCTTGCATTTGGTATCTCAAAACTCGAGATTTTGATATTTCAGGATTTAAAAGTGGGCCTATACATATATATATATATATATATATATATATATATATATATATATATATATATATATATATATATATATATATATATATATATATATATATATACACACATCTACATGAATAAATACATTTTCACTACTGTTGAATGGCTGTGCTGCATGGTATGTTTCATAAAACATCACACTTATCTGTAGCTCAAATGGCTTAGTGGTAACTTGCTGTACCTATGGTGTGCAGGGTCTTGGGTTCAAGACTTGCAAGGGCTGATTATTTTGTTGCTGGGCAAAACAAGAGCTGTTGGATACAGCGTGATTAAGGCACTTTTAAGCAGTTGTAAGTTTGCATGGATTTACACAGTGGTAAGCAATTCTAACTTCCGGTTAAGTATGCTTACAGTTAGCCTAAAAGTGCTTTATCTGTGTAGGCACTGCTTAGCACAATGCAAACAGGCTTAAACTGACTTACTACTGCGTAAAAGTGCTTACTCCCACTTACCCCATGCTAATTTCTTTAAAAGAAAAGAAAAAAGGTGTGATAGGAAAATGGTAAAAAAGGGGACACAAAGAGGGAAAGACAATAGGGAAAGTAGCTAGGGATGTGCAGTACAGGTGTAGGGAAGGTCCATATCTGTCCATTACTTCTACAGCAACAGCTGTGCATATATACTAAATTTGGAGATAGATTTGGACACTCAATCCCCTGAGAGAGGGGTGAGGACAATAATAATGTGTTGTGAAGCAAATTAGACCAGATTACATGTGTCCAGCAGACACTTGTGCAAAATGGGCAGCAATGTATGAGGCAACATTTTTTTGGGGAACAGATTGCACCTTTTTTTAAGGTGAGAGTGGGATGTTGGGGAAGGATAGTGGGTATATTTGGGGAGGTAGGTTGGGTAGGAAGACAGACAAGACAGCATACAGGGGTGGTATATGACCAATGTGGGTCATAAACACCTTGGACAGGGAGAGGAGTTTGGAAATCAGAAACCCATGAGCTCCCAAATCGAAACAGTGGGACTGAGGTCCCCACCCATGGACAGTCACCACTGCACCTTCACGGCCTTGAAGGTGGCTGTGCTGGGGCCTGAGCAAGAGAGACAGGGATGACAGGATCCTGTTCACACCTGCTCCCAGAGGGGAAGGAGCCTCATCCCCTGAGGTGGTTCTACCCGAAGGTGGTGTAGGACCAGTGGATAAGGAGGTCCCGGGGTGGGTCCCAGACATGCTGGGGCCTGGTGCCATGGCCAGATGAGGTGGGAGAGGTGGGTCCACTGAGACCGGCCTTCCCAAACATGCTATGGTGTTGCAGTTTTAAAACATATGTGGGTTAGTAATAGTCAACACAATCCAGGATTAGTTATAACAGCATGCATAGATATTCCCATTAACCAAAAACACCAGATTTGGAACAGCTGTATAGAAAATAGAACACATGCATATATGGAACCACAGTGGCCATTACAATGGCATACAGGTTACATTGATAGCAACAGGCCAGCAATGATAGTATTTCAACATGGAACATTAATAGAAGTACATTTCAATATTTGTTGAACAATAGGACATATGTCCCAACAGAAGGTTTGGTGTAAACATACCCATTGATTTGTGTGTTTAGATTATTGTTGCAGATATGGTGGGAGGGAGATGTCAATTAACAATTTATATATCCTTGCAGCACTCACAACTTTAATGATTATTGCTCTAATCATTACTCTACAGGTATTATTACAATACCTTATGGCCTTGGTTTGGGCAGTGGTATGTTTGTACACAGTGTCTACTTCAACTGTCTTATAACTAAATTCTACATCTTGTACCTGGCAGAACCATGGAGGGAATGTTTGTTAACACTACCTAACTGTTTCTACACATATTCCCAGATTCTGAGTTAATATTATACACATACCTCTCAATCTCTTAATGCACACACTCTGGACAAAGCTTGAAAATATGGGGGTACAAATAGGGACATATTTTGAATATTGCTCTCATAAACTTGGGGAGTTGCTAGAGTAACATGATTTGTTTTAATATACATTTTCTAAAGGTTTTGAGGTCTGAAAATCAAATGTATGTCATTATTTAGTGACTACATAACATTTCTGAGATCATCCCACTGATTTGCCAGGGGGACAGGGGAACAGGCGGAAAATATGAACCAGTTATCTGGACATTCTGCAAATATCTGTACAGTTAAGAGCTATGATTATGCATACAGCTTACTACCACTCCCAGGATTCGAACCATGGCTCTGTCGGCTAAAAATACAACAGTTTAAGTTTCATCAAAGTATGTTATCTAGATTTTGCTGTTTATTTCTTCTGTGTTTTCTATCTAAGTCTCTCTTGGTTGTACAATCTGACCTTGTAATTACAACAGTTTTATACAGACATTCCTAGATATATTTTATGTAGCACAATGTGAGAAACAGTGGTTGACATAACAGTACTACTCTGATATCAGATGTTAGTGAATGCTACATGTCAGGCCATACAATACCAGAGTAGACACTACCAGTCCAGGATTTAAATCTTTATTGCCAGGCAGTTACTATTTTCTTATGTGACAGACCAGTGGAGGGAATGTTTGTTAACATTACCTGACTGTTTCTACACATATTCCCAGATTCCTAGTTAATATTATGCCATACCTCTCATTTCTCTTAATGCATACACTCTGGACAAAGCTTGAAAACATGGGGATTCAAATAGGGGCATATTTTGAATATTGCTCTCATAAACTTGGAGAGTTGCTAGAGTGACAGAATTTGTTTTAATATACATTTTCTGAAGGTTTTGTGGTCTGAAAATCAAATGTATGTCATTATTTACTGACTACAGTTCTGAGATCATCCCACTGATTTGCCAGGACAGAGGAACAGGCATAAAATATGAGCCAATTATCTGGACATGCTGAAAAATCTGTACAGTTGAGAGGTATGATTATGCATACAGCTTATTGCCACTCCCCGGATTCAAACCATGTCTGTGTCTGCTAAAAATACTACAATTTAAGTTTCATCAGAGTGTGCTATTTGGATATTGCTTTTTACCTTTTCGGTGTTTTCTGTCTAAGTCTCTCTTGGTTGTACAATCTGATCTTGTACTTACAACAGTCTTATACAGACATTCCTAGACATTTTTTTATGTAGCACCGTGTGGGTAACAGTGGTTAACACAATATTACTATTCAGAGAATGCAACAATAAATGCCATACAATACCAGAGTAAACACAACAGTCCAGGATTTAGAACTTTATTGCTAGGCAGTTACAGCTTTATTTAAATATGACCTATATGGGACTATTACTGTCATATTGTCTGGTTTATTCAGTACAACCCATAGACAGTTTTTATACTGCCAGTTGACTTTCCACTACTTTGTATTTATTTGGTATGACTACTACAGGCAGGATTGTTATTCACCAGCCTCTCGATGCAGCCTTTGCAACCTACTAGCATGGGCTTCCTGATTCACAACCCACTCAGCTGCAGCTGTAAGGGAAATAATGAAATATTTAGGCATACCTATCCATCATATACACAGGCTGGACATTAGCAAACAGTTATTAGTATGCCTACTTACACACTGCTGGGACATTACCCTTCTGCCTTGTTTCTTGGACTCACTTGTCCAAGAGCTCTCGCTTTCTCCACTTCAAGTGGGCATAGTGGTGCCAGACCTGCTCACCAGTCCAAGGGATACCAGTGGCACTGGTGAGATAAAGGGTGAGGCAGTCCCAGGCTTCTGCTTTATATTTGGAGCCTTGGTACTGGCCCTGCAGCAGTCTCTTGTCATGGTTTTGTACCAGGAGTCCTACCATGACCTCGAACTCCTGTATGCCCCCAGCACTGTACGCAGAAGCACATGCCCTCACCATCTCCTGCCATGCTGCCTACAGTGGGAAGCTGCAACCAGTTATGAGCTGTATTCCTGCCTGTGGGATTTAAATATGGCCAATTTCTCACCCTTTGTCATGATTGGAATGTTTTGAATATGCTGAGCTAAGCTAAGCTATGGGCAAACCTGCTTAGCTAAGGTTGGCAGTGCTTAAAGGGGCAGGTTCAGCATGGCTTACCAATGGGCAAATCCACTTAGCTGGGCTACTCATTGCTTAGCAGTCATATTTACACAATGCTTACACCTGGTAAGCAGAGTTGTGCAATGCCTAGCATTGCTTGTTTTTTATTTTATAGACTGCCTGCTGTATGGGATTGATTCATCATTCATTACATATTATATATTTGTTTACTGTCCCTGACATCCCCCAATGTGCTTTCATTACATTTATTCATGTGTGACTATACTGTATGGGGCACTTGTGTTTATATGGGAGTTTCACAACTTTATTAAACTGGCACCTCACATCTGGCCCTACTACAGTACTCTGGTTAATATATATATATATATATATATATATATATATATATATATATATATGTTATTTAGTAGCTAATTATAAAAATAAATGCTTATGTACTGCTTTCAGATGTAAAATGCAAAGTGGTTACAGTGGAGATAAAACCAGGAATGGCTATTTGCAAAGCGTATGCTCTAACCACTACAGTATCACAATACTGCTTATGCTGGAAGTCTCTTGCTATTTAACGCCTTGTGCTGTTTAAGCTGGACTAAGCATAGCTAAGCAATGGGCACACCCATGCAGCTACACTTAAACTTTATTGAATGTTTAAAAAAATTATTTGTTGTATTTTATTTGTACCATTAAAAATATCCCTGCTGATGCTGAACCTGTTTTTTATCAACTTTCTGCTTTGTGGCTTTGTCCACATTCCCTACTCTGATGGTTTGGGAGGTGTGCGGTATGTGCTTATGCTACATGTGTTATTCTAGCAACATTTGTCTTGGTAGGGATGATTGTCTCTTATGCCTTTGACCAGATTTGTTATCCTGATGGGTTGGAGGTGTTATGAGCATTTTCGCTCATTTTAAATTGCTGAAAGGCAATTCTGGAGTGCAGGAGGCATGTATATTGTGAGAGCTCTGCTCTCAGATACACCTCCTGTGCTCGTACACAGAACCATGTCCGTTTTACAGCATGGCAGCTTGCCTTCATACATATGCATGGGACGCTACCATGCTGAACAGGAATGGTCCCTGACATGCAGGAGTAACTTATTCCAGCATGGCTGCTTGCTGAATCCCAGGGCTGTACCATTCTGTCTAGCTCAGCATTGACTCTGTTCTGTATAGCTACTGGTACTTTCTGTGCTGGCATAATAACTCGGCTTATTGCAGGGTCTAACTTTATGGAATTCACAACTGGGAGCTTGCCTAGTTTGTCTTCAAAAAGATCAGCATAGTCAGAAAAAATAGTCTGGGAGAAATTTGAGCTGTTATTCTTCAGGCTTACATGGTGGACTTCCTTATTAAGTGAAAGCAGTCCCATTTCCAAACTGTCTCTAAGGCCTAATAATGACTACACGTGTCTCTTGACTATGTAAAATTGCAAGTCATAGCTGTTCTCAGCAGAGTAACATGAAAGCACTACTGAGCCTTTGGTTTGAATTTTTTCACCACCATAAGCAACAAGATTTGCACATATTGCTAAATCAAGCTTCTCACCAGCTTTTACTGTAGCAAATGTCTCTGCTGACATAACATTGCATTTTGAACCAGTATCTACTTTGAGCTCTACGGGTCTCCCTTTAATCTGAACAGTACAAAATACTTCATTCTTTGCCCACAATTCTACTGCATTGACCAAGCACAGACACACCATCAACATAAAAAGTAGAGTCACAGCTTTCTAATTGATCAACTTGTCTCTTTGAATGCTCTTTTTTAATACACAAATGAGTCTCTTTTGATTTACAAAACATTTTGAAATTATTCCACATTTTACATTTGTGGCACTGCTGACCAAAAGCCAAGCACTTTTCTCTGCTAGGCTCATGATTACCACCATACCACCACGATTATGATAGTTGACTATGAGGCTAGGTGGAGGCACATTCTTTGATTTAGCTGACTCACCTTGTGCTTCACTGAGAATGTCCACCTCACAAAGCATACTCTAGAACTTGCTAGAAAGGCTCTGGGTTTCACTGAAGCTGCCACACCCTTTTATTTTATACTTTTTTAATCACGTGCTGCATACTGTCTACATTAGCACTGGAAGGCACTGGAAACACACTTTTCTCACTTATAAGCATATTTGTGTGCTTTTCTGTGAGCTCATATATCTGGCAAATCTCTATGGCCTTATTCAAAGTTAAATCACTGTCTTGAAGCAAAATCTTTCTCACTGCATCATCTTTAATACCACACACAAGCCTGTGTTTTATAAACTCATCTCTCAAATCACCAAATCTATACATTTTAGCCTTGTTTCTCAAGTCAGTCATATATGCTGCAAAAGTTTCACCAGGCATTTGATCTCTTGTGTAAAATAAGTGTCTTTCCATTGTAATACTCATTTGAGGGTTACACATTTCTCTAAATTTATGTTTTAAACACTCAGGGTCTTCCCTCATTTCAGCCGGTATCACTATATGGCAGTTTTCCTCCTCCTCTGCATACACATCAGGTGCATACACAAATGAATGCTCTCTTCCAATGGCTTCTGAACCAGCTAAATTTGACATCATGAATGCCTTTGTGTGTGCATCTTTGTCAGAAAAAGCAGCCTGTATGAAAATATCATACACTTGACCAAACACTCTCCAATTTTCTGCAATATTGTTATCAAACACAAGCGGACTTGGTCTGTGAAATCTTTCTGCCATGTCAACAAATTATGCTTAAAAACAATGCAAATATGGCCTTTGTAATTATGTATGCACAAGTACACACACTAGGAACTTGTAATAAGATTCAAATGCACAATAAACTCTTTGAAAGATGATACTTTGCGAAATATTCTTTGAAATGGCTGTACTTTGCGAAATACCTTTACTGCAATACTGCACACACTTGCCAATAATCTGCACACTTCAAATACTTCAAATATCTTTAGTTAATGTGAAAAGTAGCACATAATGAAAAAATATGGTTGTGTTCCTCTTTTTTGTGAATTTTATGTGATTTGGATATTGTTTCAAATGTTTTCAGAATTTTTCAAACATTTTTATCAGTATGTCACAGTTTCAGACATTTCATTTAATTACAAATTCATTTTGAGTGTTCTGAGTGCTTTGTTTTATATTCGTCGAGTAAAAAATCATTTAAGCAAGTTTTAGTACCTGGAATTTGTTTCTGACCTGTTTGCAAGTCGTTTGAGCAGTAGTGATGCTCTACTCCTATATATTCCTCCAACTTTAACTGTGCGCCTCATGGTTTCGATTCTGGATCCCATTTTGACACCATTTTGCTCGTCTTGTACATCTGAATAAGACAATGAGGCTTGGGTGTTCGTTTAAGTATTTTATTATACACGAACACATCAGGATGGATATTAGGAACATTAAACTTAAACAAGCTAACTAATTGACTGACTACACACATGCATGCTTATGTCTTGACTGCTCACTAGAAAATGGCACTCTTGCTTGCACATGCTCAGTACTTATATATACGTGCCTTCTGACTGGAAAGCTTCTTAAAGGTATATCACACACTCTGAGCTACACTAGGTCCTCCTTAATCTTTTTAACCTTAGTTTCTTCACAGGCTATGTGCCTGGAGCTTGAAAACACCCACAGTGGTGTTTCTCCACAAGGATATCCCTAGAATACACCCCCAGTTAGTACGTGTGTTAGTCTTATTAGCATTTACTGTAAAGCCGTGGGACACATTGCTGCTTAACTAATTAACAATGACACAGATGACCTTCAGATCCTTAATCTTAGTTAATATGTGACAGTGAATGACCCTGCACTTTTGACCTTCCCCACCTTCACTAAAGAATGGAAAATACATCAATCTAAATATATAAGTCTCCACTATAGGATTAGAAACACCTGCCGGTGCAATATGTTTCTTATCCAATACATTCCCCATCTTTGACGTTAACTTCATCTGTGCATTAAACAAAATACCTCCCTGACTTCCTTCAAAGCCAGCATCAATCACTGGATGGGTAACTGCAAATTCATGCCAGATATTAATGTGAATAATCTTCTGACTAGAGGAAACTACTCTACCTTTATGATCACATGGGTGTTGTAATACATTTTTGAGTGATTATTCAGTCATAATCTTAACATGAATCTATGAACTCATAAGAAGAGGGAGAGAGGTGTCATGACAGTCTTCCTAAGCCCGTTCGTAAAAGTACATTTAGAGCATGTTAATATTATTTCATTGTCATTCCTGCACAAAACAAACAAACAAAAAAAATAATTAATGCAACCAGAAAGGTGAACAACTCTTGTGAGCAGTGTCCTGACTGCACAATGGATATTCTGGTTTGCTGGGTAACAATGCACTTCCCATTTGCAGTTTCCATAAAACCAGACCAGTCAATTTTTTATTACTATCCTGGCCCAGAGAAAATTCCTTGATTAATGTTTTTTGATAGCTAAAGGGGAAGAGGTGGTAAAATCAAGATTAAATATAATGGAACCAAACATAAAAATAAAACACAATGAAAATTCATTTGATTTTATTTATGATTTTACAGGAAATGAAAATTCACAGGAGTATCACCCCTCCCTTTTCCCTGTCTTTCACTGTCTGTATATCCAGAACTACCAGATTCTTAATGAAAATCCCTATTATTGTATATCTGAGTGGTCAGAACTTTTTCTTATGAACTGCCTTGCTCCAAAGTACAATCTCCAGAACTGAGCATACAATTTCAGACAAGGCTAGCATCTGAATGTTTTTTTTAATCTTACTAAGTTTAAATGATGGCAATACATCTAGATAACAAATCTATCTGAGCAATAATGTATAATTATGTAATTAATGTATGATTATATTCATCATTCAAATTCATTAATTGCACTCAGCAAATGGGATTCTATCTGATTGCATGTTGCACAAGACATGCTTTTAATGTGTACCTATAAAATAAAAGCACCATCAGGTTCTGCTTTATTACCCACTGTTATCACTGCACTCATTCTGTCACCTAGGCAACCATAATTAAGCAAAAATGATTATCCATTAAATCTTGATTGCTAGACTAAGGTTGTCTGTGGGTCACAGTCATACAATTATAGAAAATAAACAAAATAAGTGCATTAAACATTAATCCTTGATTAAAATACTACCTGTTCATACCACCATTATATATGTATTAAAATGCAAAAGTTGAAATAATAATGAACCAAAAGATAAGAGAGACAGACAGTTTTGCAGTCAAATGTCAGTAATCAATTTTATAGAAGAGTCTAGTAGAATGACTATCACCTCTTATGATCACTGTCCAATCAATGACCTTCCAATAGCTGCCAAGCTTTGAGAAGCAATGCTGTAATTACAGAACAAATGCAGAACTCTGCGGCTTCTTCAGGCATTGTCTAAATGCTACAGTAGTGTGCTGTTAGGATGGAAAACAGTCAACGTTATTAAATGGCAGAACAAATTATTGTTTGGCTTGGTACAGAGAGTAGCAAGTGTTTTGATCTGCAATGTCAGTTGGGAATCATTACTTTTACACTGAAAGATGACAAGTTGTGTGACTATATACAAAATCTGAGGCAGGTATATGTGAAAGCAGACTGACAGAGGTGCTTAACATGACATTGTGTCCTGCTCTGAGGAAAATTACAACAAAAAAGCTGTACCTCTCAACATAACAAATTAAAATACACTGCTTTTAAGTGATATTCTGGTGGGACTTGAGGCACAAAAAATGTAAAATATAGGAATGTTGATGAAGTAAGAAAATATGCTAAATATTTGTAGTAACCTAAGTGAAGTCATACCTTGTACCCACAGAAAATATGAATATTGGAAAGTTTGTTTACCCTACTAAATGAATGAACTGTTTTACTGACATTTCATAATAATAAAAAAGATAGTTTAGTAGCCCTGGGTAAAGTGGAAAAAAGCGTCTGTATCCTCCATGCAGGGATAAAGCCTCCTGAATCTCTTTGTTTACTATAACATCCTCTTGAGGTCACACAAACTTGGGGAAAATTACGTAAAGTTGACAAAATGGTTTACTGAGTTTTTAGACATTTTCTAAGAATTACTATTTTAGAATTAAAGCACAACATTTAAATCTCTGGACTCACAACAGCAGTACCATCCAAGTCCATTCATACATTCATTCTGCATGGCCTTCTTTATCATAATCAAGATAAAAAACTTATCACAGCACTCAAATGTAATTAGGCAGATAATTAGGCCTGGATAAGAACCCATTTCTGGACACACACACACACACACACACACACACACACACACACACACACACACACACACACACACACGCACATGCATGCACACACACCTTTGTGCACTTTAGACAACTGACAATTTACCTAATGACATGCTTTTGGGTTTGGGATTAAACTCCTGCCCTTGGTGGAGCACTTGGGAGTGACTCTGCATAGGCTTCATAGCTGGGAACCAAACCACTGAACCACAGGGTGTGAAGCTGCACCACTACCTGCTGCAACATTGTGTTGCCTTATCATAAATCACGATAAAAAATAGCCAGCTAATGTGAGTTCCAAAGGGCTCCATCCATTATGTATCAATGATGTTCTTGTCATGTGTGAAGCTTGTGTGCTGCTTACAATCTTTGACAAGTACTCAGCGAACACCAAACTTAACCACAGCAAGTGATAATAAACAATTGAAATATAGAAGAACACCTATTTTAGGAGGCAGCATTCTAAAGGCCAGCAAGCAACTAAAGTGGTAGTACAACTCATGACCTCCAGAATGCACTCCAGTTTAAGACTGTATGTATGACTACAGCTCATTTATATGAATTAGATCTGGGAAACTTGCAACCAAGAAGTGAGTTTTTTAGAGATTTGTCACTGCTTGATAGCTGCAGATGGTCTAGGTATTTGTCCCAAATACAAACACAGCAATGGCAGACAGCTAATGCCAGCAATACTTTGTAAAAAAAGGACTTACCCCATTAAGGGACTTGAATTATTTAGGCTTATGAAGACAATAACTTATATCATAGAATGAAATGTGCAAACAGTTATATAGCTCTGCTGCTGATTTGATACTTATACCATGCATACTGAAGCAGAGTGGAAGTACAGTAACCATGAGTTATGCCAACAATGACAACAGTGTGCCTTTTCTGAGGTAAAATGGGAGGGGCATGCATAAGCTGTAGGTAGATGATTCACTTTATTGCATTTTTGGACCCCCCACCACATCATCTATACATTACTGCTACCCAGTGCTCCATGTCCTTGTTTGGTCTACCAGCTGCTACCCCCCCAGACTTACTCCATATCTTGCTGGGGCAAGTCATGGAACTGAAGGGCATCCTGGGGGTCTCAGCTTTCCACATTTCATCTCAGACAGATTTATTTTTGTTGTTATGCCCTACCCACTGTGCCTTCCCTTACTCTGCATTCACTGACTTCATTCAAGGGCTACTTTCTTCATTGGACCATGCCTCCCCTTAGAGAGCATCATCAGTGAATGCACTCCCTCCCAGTAACAGCCCATCCATTGCTCCCTGCCAGCACCTGAAACACCCAAGATGCTAAATGAACCCTGGTCATCTGGGCCACAGGTAGGGCTCTATCCCTCTACATCTCAGCACTGGCTCCATTTTATTGTATTTTGAGATAAATGGCTTTGGTTTAGGTTAGGCTTTTAGGGTTAGTTGTAGGGTTTTAGAGTTAAGGTTACAGTTTCAGGGTTAGGTGGGATAAAGGTTAGGGACAGAGGTTAGGTTAAAGACTGGTATTTAGGATTAGGGTTAGGGACAGAGTTTAAGGGATGGAGGTTATGATTAGGGTTAGGAAGGGAGTTTTAGGGTTATGTAGGAGTTTAAGCACTAGGATTAGGAAGGAGTTTTAGGGTTAAGATTTGTACATTCAAATAACAGTGGTTACTTACAGTGAATGATCAAAAGTCATGCTCACATTACAGGAATAAGATACACAGCCGAGTTATACCTGCATGCTATAAATAACCATTACCACTCTGTTTTAGATGTGCACGCACAAGAAAAGCCTATGAGAAGGGTCACAGCTAATACATTCTTAATGAAAGCAAAGATCCTGTATGGATTCTATCAGTCTTATTGCATAATTTGACCAAATTGAAGCCTTCAAATACAGTTATCAATAAAAGCCTTATCAAATAAGAAATTGGATAAGGAAGTCTGTCTTGTTACTTGTACATTAGTTCCATCCTCAGACAGGGCCACCACATATTTAACAAATTATACAATGCCAGCTGTTACAGAATTTCTTCTAAACTGATGTTCCTGACATCTAACATTATACCTCAGTAAAACACGAGAGACATACATACAGGTCTAAAGCATTACAACACAAACAGTAACATTTAGCACCAGTGATTGCTTGAATGACTCAGTGGCTAAAATAATGGAGGGCTGCATGGTTAATTTCCATTCATCAGCTGTTTAGTGTACCCAGCTGAGTGAGGTATTAAAATAATGTGCTTATATCAGGCTGTAAGAGCACTAATTACACAGTGCAGTAGGGAAGCTGTATGCTACGAGCGCTAAAACACCGCTGTTTGGTACTTATGTTAAATGGACTATGCCATGAAACAGTGCATACTGCAGCATAAACAGTGACCCTCAGTATGGAAACATATCATTAACTACTACAAAACACTGGGAATATGTGTTACACATTGTTACATACTGTCATACAAATATGCACAAAGAACCAGAGCACTGTGTCACTATGCAATCTCTGTGCTACTAAAGGAATAATACACAAATAGAAAGTAGATCTGGTGTGCACTCAAAAGAGAATGTGAGCTTACACGCACTGGTAGGATAATAAAAAGCACATCAGAGGGCCTGCTAAAAAGCTAATCTTCACAAAACAATGGAACAAGGGACATGGCTGCATCAAGACATGTTGGGCAGGATTCCAAAGGCCATTTGTGATCATGCTATACTACAGCATAAGTATACCACAAGCAACGCCATAAAAAACATGCAATAGACTTTTACAATAACGTGGAATGCCTATTATAATTGTGACACTGGTGGGCCTCTGTCTAGGTCCAAAGCACAGCATCTGTTCTGTATGACAATAAAGAAAATCAAAAAGCAAACTCTGGGATGTACCATTATATCCAGACTGTTATGCACAAAAGGTAATTTAATTTTGGAAAAAAATTTGGACTACACAACATAGCCTAGGGCAATGTAACAAACCAAAGAAGAAGCCCAGCAGGTGGGGATACTGCAGGTTATAACTGAGGATGACCAGCAAATCCATCCAGTAGTCAGAAGACAGATAGTACAGTGGTGAGTCAGGCTACAGTTAGGCCAGTACCCTGGCACGTTCCTCTGGTGATTACAGAGTTATCAGACTCCTGTCACATTGCATGAAAGTTCTGGAGAGGGTGACTGATAAATGAATACACAAATTAGTAGAAAGCTAGATGGGAGATGAGCAATTTGGATTCAGATCAGGATGCAGCACAACTGACCCAAGGTTTGCAGCAAGACAGATAGTTGAGAAGAAGCTAGAAATGATGCAAAAATCCAACTGGGCATTCATAGACTTGGAGAAAGCATATGACAAGGTCCCAAGAAAGCTGATTTGGGTGGTGCTGTGGTGGTTTGAAGTCCCGGAAACATTAGTAGAATTAGTGCAAGCTATTTACAAGGAACTAATGACTAAAATGCGGACACTGGTTAGCCTCACAGAGGGGTTACCAGTAGGAGACTGTGTGCATCAGGGTTCGGCTCTGACCCCACTTCTATTCATACCAGTGACGGACTACTTTAGCAAACAGACCAGAGGGGACAGCTCAACAGAGTTACTGTATGCAGATGATATGACATTACAGGTAGAGTCTGAGCAAAAACTTCAGCAAAGGATAATGGAATGGACCACAAAACTGTAAGCACATAAGATGAAACTGAATACAAATAAGAGAGTTGCAATGGCAGCAAATGGGGGAAATCGGCATAAGTTGAGAACTGAGATAGATGAAAAAAGAGTGGAAAAGGACAACAGCTTCAAGTATCTGTTAAAGGTGGTTGAGGAGAAGGGAAGTCTGAATGAGGAGGCCAAAGCTAGAATCAGAGGGGTTGCAGTGAAGTGGTAGAGAGTACCAGGTGTAGTATATGACAGAAGAATGCCAAAGAAGCTGAAAAGTAAGGTGCACAAATACAAAACAGTGGTACAACTAGTATAACCTATTTGGTAAAGAAACCTGGGCAGTAAAGGCAGAGCAGTTGAGGAAGCTAGAGGTGATGGAGATGAAGTGCCTGATAGGTAGTAGGAAGCAGACTGTGGGACAGATGAAGAAATGAGAGCAGAGAAGCAGAAGCCAAAGTAGCTCCAATTGCAGAAAAGATCAAAGAGAACAGATTACAGTGGTTCGGGCACATGCAGAAAAGCAGAAGACAATCTAGTGAAGAAGATTTGGGACAGACAGTAAAAAGGAGGAAGCAAGGGCATCCAGCAAAGAGGGGGCTAGATTGTGTGAGAGAAGACCTGTGACAGTCATGCATGAGTATTAAAGAAGGCAGAAGAGTGGCACTGAATAGAGAGAGATGGTGACAGTTGACAAGACACTCCAACCCCATTTAAAAAATGGGAAAAAGAATGATGATGATGATGATAATGATGATGTTGGACAAAGAGTTGATGTAGATAGTTTGTGGAGCATGTGTACCACAAATATCACCAATTAGTCTCTAGAGTAACCTAGTCTCAGCTAAAAATAAGGTATGCTTGCATCTTGGTATACTGGGCTTTAAGACATTCCAATAGCACATGCATAATTCTGCTGCAAGTCACATTTTAGAAAGATTCCTGACTGTCATGTGCTACAAACTGGATAATTGCATTTACTTCTCAAACCCACTACAGGAATGACAGGCTCTCATGAAATAATTCTATGCCCTTCCCGATTTCCCCATATCCTTGGTATGACAGATTGTACCCATATACCAATACCCCCTACTGTAGAAGATGCTGAATGGTACCACAGCCAGAATGGTTGGACCTTACTTAGCAGTCAGATAGTGCATCCAGTGGATGACCTCATCATAAACATTGAAGTATATCCCATAAGCAGTTATGACTTTTTCATTTGGAGACAGAGTGCCCTATGGGAAAAGTTTAGGGATGGGGACATCCTTGAGAGACTACTAGATGGTAGATAAATCTGTCATTGACTGTATAAGATGTGCTGTTACAACTCTAAGATGTTACTAATGTACTGTCCTATTCATACCAACAGATGACTGTAGTTATCCACTGGAACCATGGATCATGATCCCAATCAGATCCCCATCAATGGCTGATAAGGATGCATTCAACAGAATACACACTGTGACATGTAATACCACTAAGCAAATATCTGGCATGCTAAAAGCCCAATTCAGATGTCTGATACATCCAGGCATGAAGCAGTGTACACCACAGAAGGCTACGCAGATGGTCACCATCTGTGCCATGTTAATAATGTGATAACATCCAAGCATAGTGGCTTGGCAGCCCAAGTGCGAGTGATCTACTGCAACACTCAGATGCAGGTGAACAGCAACAACCAGAGGCACCACCAGATGATCAGGAGAGCACATGAAAGTTAATTGCAAGTTGTGGGTGATGAAAGCTACAGCCATGTATGCAAGGACAGGCAATCATTCAATATCTGATTCAGAAGTCAGAGGCATGACATGCCACATATGCATGAGTATATAGAGCAACATGAGATGACAACCCATAAATGTGTGTAACACACTACTACATGTAACAGTTGCTTGTGTATATATGAGGGAGACAGGAAAGACAAAACAGTCTAGAAGAACAACGTGGAAGGTATAACATTTTCATAGGCAGGTTTACCAAGAAGTATCCTTCCACATTGTACTTGGTATGTTTTCTCTGCTCTTGTTCCTTCCTTCATGTATACATGACCCAATACTTGATATGTATGCCTGTGTGTGCACCCCACACATGCGTACTGCAGAATAATATATATAATATATGTGTGTGTGTGTGTGTGTGTGTGTGTGTGTGTGTGTGTGTATGTATATATATATATATATATATATATATATATATATATATATATATATATATATATATATATACACACACACATATATATATATATATATATATATATATATATATATATACATATATATAACAGGCCCTGTGTACAGGTCACATATGTACATCTTTCTGGTACATGTGGCAGTGAGTTACACACATATATGCATTGCCATCGTATGTTGCTCTGTGTGTTCATACATATGTAGTGTGTCATGACTCAAAACTCTGAATACGTGTGTAAAATGTATGGAGTGTAAGTTTAACACAGCATGTCCTCAATACTGTTGAAAAACCTGCCATGGAAAATGTACACCTTCCATGTTATACGGCTTGGAATGTTTTGTCTTTCCTGTTTCCTTCATGTATTCATTATCTACTACTTCCTCATATGTATGCCCATGTATTTGTAACCTGCTTATGTGTACTGCAGAGTAATATTTATATGTATGAGGGGTTCTGTGTACCAGTCACCTATATGCATGTGCCTGTTACATGTTCTAGTGTGTCACATAAATTTTGTCACCACATGTTGCTCTGTGTACTCCTGCATCTGTGGTGTCTCATGACTCAAAATTATAGCTGCCTGTATATTGAAAGTATGAAGTGGTCCAGTAACACTCACAGCAATGTGCATAGATGAGCCAAATGAATAACAATCATTAAATGCTGATTTTGTGATGAGGACATGAATACTTAGTTTGACAAATGCAGAGGCTTAATGTGCGCACACAAAATGAAGCAGGGCATATATCCCATTAAAGCAGTCCACATGATGATATACTGTATGTTAAGTATGCAAACATTTACAAAGGAGATGCATTCCCACCCCACATTATACATGTGGGATACAGACAAGGAGGTGTGTGTGTGTGTGTGTGTGTGTGTGTGTGTGTGTGTGTGTGTGTGTGTGCTTGCATGCGCGCATGTGTGTGGTATGTGCAAAAATGGGTAATATAGGTCAGTTGTCACTGTTGCGGCATACACTTTCAGCAGATAAGGAGAAAATGGAACACCATAAAGGAGGTAGTAGATCCATGTATGTGTGATATGTGCCTCTGTTGAGTGTGACTCTCAAGTACAATATCAGGTTAGTCAAAGCAAAGTTTAGTGTATAAGCCAGGCAACATGTGTGGATGGATGCAATACAAACTACAAGTACATGATAGGCAGGTTAGAATGTATGTGAGTCAGCTATTTGTTTCCTAGTTAGACCGGCTGGGATATGTACGCAAAGATATGTCCTACAGTAAACTGAATGTGCTTTTCCATGCATGCCTGCATATGATGAGATAGCAGAAATTATTACAACACAGGACTGCTATGCATATGGCATGTGTACAGCTGCAGGAGTATGTGTACGTAACATCATGCCATAGAAATGGACAGTGTGTGTATGTTCTATCACTGTGGTGGACTGTGCCACAATTGCATAGTGTGGAAATACATATGATGGCATAATGGTGTTTGGGTGTGAACAACAGCAGGTTAATAATATACAAGCATCACAGTGCTTACATAAGTCAATGCTCTGCAGCATCTCTACAGGCCATATTACTACAGTGGTGTTCCTCATGTCCATCCACCAAAACATCTGACTCTGTTGGCATTTGGCTACCATTATTAGTGGGCCTGAGCAGTTTTCTCACAAGGAGACAACTCCTGTGCCTATACATCCTACCCTACAGACCCAGGATGTAACCCAAGGAAAAGATGAGGGAACACATCAGCCCAGGGAGTGGCAACATCTCCAGCAACAGGCCCTCCCTTGATTGCCACTAGGAGTGGCTGAGTATGCCATGAGTGTTATTCAGTATTTGCACAAAAGCAAAGTACAGGAACATGCAGAGATCAATACAGTAACAGCTAAGATGATTAATGTAATACATGGTCTGTGTCATGACCTGTGTGAGTGCCTGTAAGGGCAGGCTGCAAAGGGAGTCTGTACCCTGCAGATAGCCTTTTGTGGCCACCTATTATGGCTATTGCTTTTCCTGCAGCCAGTTCACATATGCCTTTTGAACGCTGACTTACTGATGAACGGGAGGGCATAGTCTAGGACCCACTGCACCACATATCATCCAGTGTTGAGGGAAATGTGCAGCATTGTGGAAGTAGATGCGGATGGGATGTTCATGCTGTGATAAGCCATAACATGGCCCACCATTCTTCTCAGAAGGCATGCTATCCCCTGTAGATCATGGCTGATATTTTCCCAGGAGAGTGTCCGCCCATAAAAAGGGCTGTGCAGAGTTAGTGCATAGATTTCCTGTGGGTGCATTAGACCTATAAATCAGACACCAAGAAGGCAATGCATTATTATGAGTTGAATACACGCATGCCCTCACATACATCAGCACCTCCCACCACTGCTCACTCACCAGAAAGTAGAGACATCACCCCCTCACTTCCAATCTCTTCAGGTCCATACACTTACCTGCCATGCCTTACACACTTGCAATGTTAACTTTTATCTCAACATACCCACACACTGATTGTTGCTGGCAATAGTACTTTGTTTTCTGGGTAGGATATACTTGATGCACAATTTGGCCAGTCCATCTATGGCATAGTACAGCCTGGGTATAGTACTGCATGCATAATTTTTACTGTTATATGATATGCTTATTCTGGCCCATAGTTATGAACCAGATGCTGCCTCTTAGCCAGTGCCATGGCATACTCCATCTGTCTCCTTCTCACATAGTCATATCTACAGCTAGCTCCTGCACAGGCTCCTCATCAAACACCTCCTCATTCACAGACTCCTCCTCTGCAGCCAGCTCCTCCACAGGCTTCTCATCACTCACCTCCTCCACTGCTGACTTCAGAACTTCATCCTGCTGAATGTTTCTGTCCTGCTGCAAATGCCTGTGTAGCAACATATTGTGTAATACTGCATACACTGAAACTATTTCAAGGTATGTTCCAGACTCATATTGCAGCGCATCATTACGGACATGTGGACAGTGGAAGAAGGCCTTTAATAGTCTAAACACATGCTTGATAGTGATTCATGTCTATGACAGGGCAGTGTTATATGCATTCTCTGACATAGTCTTTGGATTTCTAATTGGCATCATTAGCTATGGTGCTATGGCATATCTGGCCTCATCAATAAGATGGCTTTATGGAAAATGACCCTGCACAAACTTCTGATATAAATCACACTTACGCCTGATGTGGGAGTCATTGCTACTGCCTGTGTGGCCTGGTGACACACTGTATGTTTCACAGGTGCATTGCAGACCACCTGGCAGTTGATAGGACAATATCCCTTATGGTTTATTTACCAATTTGCCTACTTTGTAGGTGGGACCTTTACAATGTGGTTGAGTCAATGTCTCTCAGAACCTGAGATGACCAGGATATGCCATAAAATTATGACATGTTTTGGCCTATTTTCTCTATGATGCAGGCCCTCCCTTAATTGCCACTAGGAGTGGCTGAGTATGCCATGAGTGCTATTCAGTATTTGCACAAGAACAAAGTACAGGAACAGGCAGATCTCAATACAGCAACAGCTAAGATGATTAATGTAATACATGGTCTGTGTCATGACCTGTGTGAGTGCCTGTAAGGACAGGCTGCACAGGAAGTCTGTACACTGCAGATACCCTTTTGTGGCCACCTATTATGGCCATTGCTCTTCCTGCAGCCAGTTCACATATGCCTTTTAAACGCTCACTTACTGATGAATGGGAGGGCATAGTCTAGGACCCACCGCACCACCACCTTCACAATATCATCCAGTGTTGAGGGAAATGTGCAGCATTATGGAAGTAGATGCAGATGGGATGTTCATGCTATGATAAGCCATAACATGGCCCACCAGTCTTCTCAGAAATCATGCTATCTCCTGTAGATTATGGCTGAGATTGTCCCAGGAGAGTGTCTGCTCATGAACAGGGCTGTGCAGAGCTAGTGCATACATCTCCTGTGGGTGCACTAGACCTATACATCAGATGCCAAGAAGGCAATGCATTATTATGAGTTGAGTACACACATGCCTTCACATACATCAGCACCTCCCACCACTGCTCACTCACAAGAAAGTGGAGACATCACCCCCCTCACTTCCAATCTCTTCAGGTCCATACACTTACCTGCTATGCCTCACACACTTGCACTGTTAACCTTTATCTCCATATCCCCACACACTGCTTGTTGCTGGCAGTAGTACTCTGTTTTTTGGGTAGGGTATGCTTGATGCAGAATGTGGTCAGTCCATCTATGGTATAAAGTACAGCCTGGGTATAGTACTGCATACATAAGTTTTACTGTTATATGATATGCTTATTCTGGCCCATAGTTATGAACCAGATGCTGCCTCTTAGCCATGGCATACTCCATCTGTCTCCTTCTCACATAGTCATATCTACAGCTAGCACCTCCACACACTCCTCATCAGCCACCTCCTCCTTCTCAGGCACCTCCCCTGCAGCCAGCTCCTCCACAGGCTTCTCACCAGTCAGCTCCTCCACTGCTGACTTCAGAACTTCATCCTGCTGAATGTGTCTGTCCTGCTGCAAATGCCTGTGTAGCAACATATTGTGTAATACTGCATACACTGAAACTATTTCAAGGTATGTTCCAGACTCGTATTGCAGCGCATCATTATGGACATGTAGGCAGTGGAAGAAGGCCTTTAACAGTCTAACCACATGCTTGATAGTAACTCATGTCTATGACAGGGCAGTGTTATATGCATTCTCTGACATGGTCTCTGGATTTCTAATTGGCATCATTAGCCATGGTGCTATGGCATATCTGGCCTCACCAATAAGATGGCTTTATGGAAAATGACCCTGCACAAACTGCTGATATAAATCACACATATGCCTGATGTGGAAGTCATGGCTACTGCCTGTGTGGCCTGGTGACACACTGTATGTTTCACATGTGTATTGTTGACCACCTGGCAGTTGATAGAACAATATGCCTTATGGTTGATATACCATTTTCCCTACTTTCTAGGTGGGACCTTTACAATGTGGGTGCATAAATGGCTTTCAATACCTGAGATGACCAGGCTATGCCATAAAATTATGACATGTTTTGGCCTCTTTTCTCTATGATGCATAGGAACCACATATGTTTCCCCACATGTAATAACATAACATTGAGGAAGTGGTGCAATATCCTTGTGACAGATGCCAGGGTTGTATCTGCTGTGTCCATGCTGTTCACTTTAAGGTCCCTGTAGCTAATAGTCTCAAAGTCACACATACATTATTGTCTACAGAATTAGGTACTCCATGCATCATATTAGTCTGCATATAAGAATGGCACATCTTGAACAGCTTTCACATGGTGCTTCTATCCACATGGTAGCATCCACAAATTTTGTGGTGGTTTAATTTCTTCAAGACTTTTGGGTTTCTAATACCATGATGGGAAAGACCCCATTCCTAAGTCAAAGTGTTATTAAAGTTTGTGAAATTGGTATTGTTCAGTCTTTGATTTTAGCCAAAAGTGGTCTTTGTAGCACCTGCAATGTGCCCAGAATTGACTTCTTCTGCAACTCGTACCGAGTTACATGCATCAGCAGCATGTCTAAATAAGACAGTAAATTCTAAAAGCCCATTATAAAAATCCATTAAATAATAAAATCCAAGAATAAAACAGCAGCACAGTGTACCAAAAACCAAAGAAACCAAGAAAACACTGTTAGCTCGCAGAGGAAACCAAGACACCAGTGATAGCGTGCTAATAATGTATTATAACGCTTTCATCAAGGAGACTTCATTAGAAACACAACAGCTCAAGACCAATCACACATTAAATACTACAAGCCATTAGTCAATTAAACAATTAACCAATTATTTTCATAAATCATAAAGTACAATTTAAAATCCAACATGTATATAAAACACATAAAAATGTATAACTTAAGAAATATATAAATCATTGTCAATAAAAATATAAATATATACATTGTCACCAGACCCTATAAACTAACTTCCTATTTTCCAGAAAACATTTAATGTTGACTGATTCATTAAGTCTAGGTGGACTATCAGCCCCTAATCTAAGTTGCCACAGGGTCTCCTTTCACTCAACCCTGTTTTGCATATTACCCCCTCTTAAATCTTCAGACACATGTTCTAAAATAGAAAATAAAAAAAATTTTATAACAAGCACAAATGCAAACATGTCTACAAAGAGCATTGTTGACATCTTTAATTTTGATTGCATAATAATGCTCCTTTATATGTGTGTTTAAATGTCTTGTGGTCATACCAATATAGAAAGTCATACATCCAGAACACATAGCAATATAAACCACATTAGATGTTTTACAAGAAAATCTACCTGGAATATTAATGGTTCTAGCTAAATGAGAAAGACAGATGTATGGACCCTCATATATATATCTGCAAGTCATGCAATCAAGGCATTTATAAATGCCTTTGGGTTTATTGGTCACCAAACTTGGAACTTTCGTTTCAGAATGTTCCAAGATATTTTTAATAGATCCTGCCTTCTTATAAATAAAATTTGGACCACTACCCAACACGGCTACTAAATCACTACGACCACTTATGATTTTCCAATTATTAATAATGATATTTTTAATAGTTTTACTATCAACTGAAATGTCCCCAACACATCTAGGGTTGCCACTAGTATAACACCTAGTGGTATTATCAACTGATGTACCCATTTCTGTTTTATTTTCTTCTTTTTCTGATAATCCTTTAATAAGGATAGGGGGAAAATCAGTGGGCCTTCTAGTCAAAATTTCACTGGTTAACTCATTTAATAATTGTACTGAATAGCCTCTATCTAAAAATAACCCAGAAACAAACTTTATCTCAGATAAAAACGTGCTATAATCACTGGTTAAATGTGATGCCCTAACAAATTGTCCTTTAGGAATATTTTGTTTCATAAATTTTGGGTGACTACTATAATAATGTAAATAATTGTTAACATATGTATATTTCCTATAAATCTTGCTGGAAAAACAACCCTTATGCATATCCCAACTGAGACTAACATCTAGGTAATTTACTTGGTGCCTTAATCACTTAGAGTGAATTTTAAAAACTCTCTACTTTGATTTAATTGTTCTACAAAGTTGAAAACTAGGTCTGCTGGCCCATTAATAATAAAGAACAAGTTGTCAATAAAACAACAATAAAATAAAATGTCCTGGGCATTAGTAACCTTGGCCAAATATTCTAACTTCCACCAAGCCATAACTAACCCAGAAAAAGCAGGTGCTACAATGGCACCCATCGCAACACCTTTCAGTTGTTTATAACATTTTTTGATAAAAATAAAATAGCTGTGTTCCAGAATCAATTCCAACAAGAAAATACAAGTATTAACAGAGGAATTAGACCATTTGGTATATTTGTGCAAAAAATTAGAACTAGATTCTAAACCAAGTTCTTGCGGAATAGATGTATATAAAGAAACTATATCTACAGTCACCAAATGAAACTCATTATCTTGTTTTACAAGAAGACCTCAATCAGAGGAACTAAAATTTCTAATAAGTTCTAAAAATGTCCAAGAATCTTTAACATATGACTGTAACCCCTGAACTAAAGGATTTAATAACTTGTCAAGGTATAAAGATATACTTTCAGTGATACAACCAGTTGAAGACACTATCAGCTGAAAATGGGGGTTAGTGGGATTTTTATGAATCTTTGGAATTCCAAAGAGAAACCCCAATTTAGGGCTAGCCACAGAAAAAACTAATATAATTCACCAGATAAATTATCGTTAATGTGGTAATCATACAAAGCATATTTAATAAATTTATAGCCACATTCAATTGAATCTAAAGATATTTCACAGCATTCATTTTCTTTGTTTAACATTTTTTCCATGGCTGCGATATAGTCGTCAATGTGCATGACTACTAACCCCCCCCCCTTATCGGCCTTTATAATTCTTAGGTTACCCGTGGTTTTTAAATCCAACAATGTATTTCTATCTTCGTTGGATAAATTGAAAAAAGGATGAACAGTTCTACTATTTAACATAGCCCTTATATCATTAGAACAGAACATTTCAAAAAACTTTCAAAGTATTATTCAAACAAAGATTGAATACTGAAGGTTTTCTTACTAAAACATTGGAACTGACATCAATATTTTTCATAATGTACTTAAGATTTAGCTTCCATGTGTATAATTTTAACTCTAAAAGAGAGTTAGCTAAATTTTCATAGGGTCTGGTGACAATGTATATATTTATATTTTTATTGACAACAATTTATATATTTCTTACGTTATACATTTTTATGTATTTTATATATATGTTGGATTTTAAATTGTATTTTATGATTTATGAAAATAATTGGTTAATTGTTTAATTGACTAATGGCTTGTAGTATTTAATGTGTGATTAATCTGGGGCTGTTGTGTTTCTGATGAAGTCTCCCTGTCGAAAGCATTGTAATAAATTTTTAGCACGCTATCACTGGTGTCTTGGTTTCCTCTGAGAGCTAACAGTGTTTTCTTAAATAATAAAATCCATTGTAATCCCATTGCTCCTACTACTATTGGAACTGTCTGAGTATCCATCAATATTGCCTTTATTTCTGCCTGCAAATCCTGGTATTTTATGATTTTGTGTCTCTCTGTACATAAGACACTGTAATCACAGGATGTAGCAATTTCAATGATGAATGCTACTTTTGTCTTCTTTTCATGGACTACTCTATTTGGTTTTCTCACATCTACTTTTTGAACTATTGGTAATGGGTAATCCCATATGATATAAACTTCATCATTTTCTATATTGCTTTGTGGCTCATGTTTTCAATGCTTCTTAGCTACTTCAATATTGCAATGCTTGCACAGTCCCCACTGCAACAGTCTTTGCCACATTATTATGCCATTAGTATACATGCTCAATGCAATTATTGTATCTGTGTTGTAGGGGAATGGTATGCTGCGTAAGAAAAAATGAATGTGATGCCAAGGGCAACAATGCACACCTTTGTGACTACCAGCAGCGACAATAGTGACAATATACATACTGGCTAATGCAGCAGCTACCCCATGCATGTTTCCCAGTCTTTCTGACACAACTCTAGGGTTTTACTGCAGTCAACATCTCTAGTAATAGTATTTTCCATGCAAAATGTACACATTTCTTTATCAATCCAACATATCGTTTTACTTACATTTGCCCCTGCCATCTCTTTTATCTTAAAATGTTACTCATTTTCATGTCATTATGCAGCTATTTATATATTATGTAGGCTGTTGCACTTCTTAGACTACCATAAACTCACTCAGTGTGTCTCTGACTCACCCACATCGGCTGAATGGCTACTATTTGTGCAAGACTGGCTCTGAATCACAGGCATTATGTGGTGAGATTCCTGTGGCATCAGACATGGCTATGACCACACATAGCTCATTGTACTGTGGTCAGTAGAGCAGCCACCATCATCACAAATGGGGCAACACACTAGTATACTGCATAGGATGACTCTATAGGAATCAATAACATAGATGAGGGCAACTATGCTGATGGCCTCAGTGCATTTCTGGACTGCCCCTGCATGTAAGGCTCTGCCTGCTCCCTTTGTGTGACTGAACATATGGTTGTGGTGCCTTGGATATCAGTTAAGTTCAATTAAGTTCACTAGTAAAGTAACTAGGGATGCACATGAGAATCTTAACATGTTTGCCAGCATTTTGTGGATGTCTATGGACAGCCAAGCATTTCAACATGTCTGCACAAGGAATTTGCAAATTAATGTATATTGTACATGGAGAACAATATAAGAATGTGAGACATCCTTATGCAAGTATGGATGCAAATGAGAATACTGACACTTACATTTGTGGACAATTTGTGGAAGTCCATCACAGTTAAGCATTCCTACAAGACAGTAAAAGGGCTCCAAATTAATTGAATGCATACTGTAACTGGAGAACCATACTGGGAAATTATCACTTACACCTGCAGGAGCAATCACATAGCTACTTGCAGACATCCACTAACAGTTATTCATAGTAGAATACTACACATATGCAGATGATGTGTATAGAAACATGCCAGCATACAATGAATACTACACAAAACACCAGCATTTGTCAGTGGGCAAACCTACATACTGAAAAATGCACAGAAAATGAGAGGATTCACAGAAACAGTAGTGTCACAGTATCCTCTATCTTCAATGAAGACTGACAAAGGTCTATCTGCTATGAAACACTGTTTAAATACGTACAACCCCAATCAATATTAATGAAGTTAATTAACACGTAATGTTATGGAATTACGTTAGTGTGCAAAAGCATAAGGCATTTGGTGCGCTAAGGCAAATGTCAAGTAAGGTGAACTAGCTTGCATGTTTATTGGACAGATGAATGCACATGATGAGTGCATGAGATACCTGTGCTGCATTAATCAAATTTAAAAAGTTGTAATTCAAGGTATTTCCATTCAAGAGGACTACTTGACAGCTGGTATTCATTGAACAGTATAATGCTGACTGAAACACAACTGGCCCAAGTCGAAGCACCCATTTGGAATGATGTGAGATCCTGCATATGGTTCATATCTATGATTTATTTATTTATTTTTATTTTACTTTTGTTTACTGGGTTTGTCTGGCTGGGTTCAGTCAAAAGCCCCTTTTCAAGAGAGGCCCAGGGTGAAAAAGTCCGACATATTAACAAACATTTTTAAACAGGTATTCAGTAATATACATGAACAGACATTACATAACACATTATCAATTGCACATACATTTGCTAATTACATTACATTCTTATGAAAGTAGTGGCACCTATTATAAAGGATACTCATGTATTAGTGAGTTTGTCAACTAGATAACAGATCATGTGATTAGTGGTTAGAAATCCAAGAAATGGAGGTAAGGAAAGAAAGTAAGCAGTGCAGAAAATGTAAATATTGTAGTTAACAGATGGGGGTTAAATCAGGTTTGGAGCCAATCATATATATGGCTATCATAAGGTTTGTATACATATCGGGGTGAGCAATGTTGCAAAATTATGTATAGAGCTGGGAGATGCTAATAAAACTGTTCAGGTATTGGTGATGACTGGTTGTGGGGCATGCGATTCTGAATGAAGAGAAATGGTTTGACAATAAGGCAAGCTGAAGGTAATAATGGCATTTATCTTGGAGATGTTCAGGAGCAGATCTATTGATCTGATAGGTGAAGTTTTGTTGTGTTTCATATGAAGCAGAGATGCAGGACCCTACCACTGCCTTTCCAATGATTAACCTGTGGGATATTATTGTGATAAACCAAGTTGCTGCCAGCCCAGCTAGCTGGAAGTTTGTAAATAATTATATGTCACTTGAAAATATTAATATAATTTATATAGAAATGTGACACTGCCAGCTCAGCTAGATAGAAATTTGTAAATAATTCTATGTCATTTGTGAACAATAATATGATTTGTAAGCTTGCCTTACAAATGTAAGAAAACTATATGTTCTGTACTGAGCTTCAAGATTGTAACCACAGTGCACCCTGCTGGAAAAGAGCACAGATCTGTATAAACTCTATGCCTATGTAAATGTATGTTTCATAGTAGAAATTGGGATATACAGAGTTAACTTGCAAAACTCTATGAAAATAAGTTGATAAATAAAGAATTTTATGAGGGTGTTTACCAGAACTAGAAGACAGAATATCTGCAGCTAGAAATTCTTTCTATTGTTTGAACCAGAGGTAATTAGAGATTTCCAAGGTAATTGTTTTATTACTTCCAATTTCTGGCAAGCTTGTAACAGGGAATTGTCAGCTTCTAAGAGATAAGAATTTTTCATAGAGATGTTAAATTCTGTTGGCATCTGTTTAGCCTGGGAACTTTACGCAAGTGTCAAATAGTGATATCATCTAGCTAACCCAGCAGTAATTTGCATTATTAACTTAAGAACTATCTGAGAGAGAGTGCATTTTGTATTTGTTCTGGACCTATTAACACCTCACCAGCACTTTGCCTTGCTCTTTAAGAAAAATATTTAGAACATAGTTTCTCTTAGAGATAGACAGGAATATAGCAAGATTAGTGTAGATGCTTTCTATATTTATGTGAGACTGTTCTGCAATGTTGTTTTAAAGTGTTTCCTGTGTTTCTGAACTCTATTGTCACTGTGCTGAGTTAATGAGTATTGTTTTGTGCTTTTGTATTTATTATTAAATGTATTTAAACCTTTTAATTATGGCTGGTTTGCTTACAAATATTTAAGCTCTTAGTGTACTTGCACATGTATTTGGTGATACTGTACAGGCCACTCTAGAATAGCCTTAAAAGTTTGGTCACACTATTTGGATAACAGTAACATTACACAGTGGAGCTGGTCACCCTTTGGGAAAGGCCTTACTGTAGCTGATAAGTAAGGGTTCTGGTGGCAGTGCTAACTACCTTATGGTCTGGGCAGAAGGGGTCATAGCTAGTAAACCTGTGTCAGCCTTCCCCAGGTGTAAGTTTGTGTATAAATCAAATCTCAAAGTGTGTGTGTGTGTGTGTGTGTGTGTGTGTGTGTGTGTGTGTGTGTGTGTGTGTGTGTGTGTGTGTGTGTGTGTCAGCTACTTGGGCAGGGACACAAAGCACTGGTTGGACAGAGAGAGTGCTTGAGGTCTTGGCTTGGAACCCTGGCTAAGGACTCCACCTATAGCTGTGCCAGTGGGGAGTTTTACTGGGGATCTGGAGAGAGAGAGAGAGAGAGAGAGAGAGAGAGAGAGAGAAACCAGCCCCAGACTGACTGTGATCTCTGTGTGGTTTTAAGGGAAATTGTACATTACTGTGTGTGTACTTGTCATCCTCCCAATGTGCACATCCCTCACTGGTGTTAGTGTGAGGATTGACACTCTTTGATTACTAGGCTAGTGCACGGGCATTACAATTATCATCAAGAATCTCCAACATCACATGGGCATCTACCTGACCGCAATGAGGCTGAGACACCAGAATGATGACCAGTGGTGGAGTGGATAGTGTAAGTGCACCACTGCACCCTGGCTGAGTATAGTAACTGTAACAGTCCACATCCTTGCATCTGAGGCTCATGCATAGATTTTGGTCTGTAAAATACAGTATACTATATTGCCACTATGTTACTTTTTAAATACATGCTTACTTATTATAGGTTTGTCTGCATAATGGAGAGATGATTTCATTTACTCTACAATTACATATACCTGCTTGTGTAATTTGTAGCTATAGAACAATAAAAAATGCTTGGCAGAAGGGTAGGAATATTTCAGGTAGACAGTGATGTATGTAGGAAAAGGTTTTACTGTGGTAAATTATCTCTGTACTTAGCAAGCAAATGGACATTTTTAGAGTTACGAGAACAAAGGCATGAGGCTCAAGAAATGTTGCATGTTCAAGATGAATTTAGACATAATGCCACTTCGTTAGATGCAGATGTATGCTACTGAAGTTTATTTATGGCACTTGTCCTTGTCAGTAATGTGATATATAATTCATGAGGTATGCATACTGACTGCTGCTGATTGCTAATTGTGTGCGGACACCATTCTCTGCATTCATTGTCATGCTTGCTTTATGAAATTTTCTTACCGGGTAGAAAATCAGGTCAATATATATATATATATATATATATATATATATATATATATATATATATATATTAACTACAAATATGTTCTGTCACCTGTAACATTACTAATGTCCATCATTGTGTTTATAACAATCTAACACTGCAATATGTGCAGCAATATGCATGTGGCTAAAATCAGTAGTTCACATCTGTGCTGTCATGTGGATAATAAGCCCCCTGTGCCAGTGTGTGGAATACCCATAAAATTGTTGTTATACATGTTTTAACCTATAGATATGGATATATTTGGCGAGCTAGCTCTACTCACTGCCATGTGCATGCAGTCATACTGCCACTATATAGGCCATATGGTATGCTCTCTGTACAGCTGTATGTCTGGTCTGTCCCATTTGTCTGTATTCATGGCAATGTTATAGGCTTACAATACTTCATGCAGTGATGCAATATATATGTGAGCATGGATATGCATGTATTATGTTGGTAATGATAACAATGTTAAATTATGTGCACCTGATAATACATACATAGCACATATTTCTGTGTGTGCCCACCAAGAACCTATTGGAATGGAAGGGGTGATGTCTACTGTAGCTATGTTCATTAATGCTGATTTTATATATATATATATATATATATATATATATATATATATATATATATATATATATATATATATATATATATATATATATATATATATATATATATATATATATATATATATATATATATATATATATATATATATATATATATATATATATATATATATATATATATATATATATATATATATATATATATATATATATATATATATATATATGTATATATATATATATATATTATATATATATATATATATATATATATATATATATGGGTTTACTTTGATAAAAAACACATTTCACTGAAACTCATTTTGTTGAAGCCTCATTTCACTGAAAATGAATTGCTTGAGCACAATTCACTGAAAGCTCACTTCACTGAAAACTCATTTGACTGAAACTCATTTTGTCTAAACAGGTATATGCCCTGTCCCCACTGTAGTGCGATCCTGAAGTTAGTATATATAGTAAGGGGGGTGTAGGGGGCACAGCCCTCCACATTGGGGGTGTCGGTGGCATAGCCCCCACCTATTTTAAATGTTGTAAACCATAGACATGAATTCCTACAAGTCAAATGAATAACTCTTTCCGGAAAATAATATATACTCAAACTATGCGGGGGGCTATACACATATATATGGCAAGAAGAGACCACTTCTGCAAGGCTATATGCAAATGTCATTTATTGAATAACATTCAGAGAGACCAGTATGAGTATAAATGCATATGCATATATTTACACAAACTGTAATAACAGACATACAGGCAGACAGGTTATTTTTATGCAATGCCAAATTCTCAGATCTCCCAATACACTGAGAAGTCATTTGTTCCATAATACTGGAACTCTTAGGGTTAGATACAAATATCTCAAACTCGATTTGAACCTTGGTGTATAGAGCTTCAAGTTCCCATTTCTAAGGTCTAAATTGCTTTGGAGAGTTTCTAAATTGATGGTAGCCTGGAGATGATTATCACAAAATGTATATTATATTATATACAAATATATGTTTAGGCCTTATATATCGATATTGGAGTGTATATAAATTAAAATGTTTACATCTGTCCATATATGTCATATTTGCTGGATATAACATTTTCTTAGTGAATTTTCTTTGCATGGATTCAAGATTCTTAAGCTGTTGTACTGTATATTTACAGCAGATATTATTATATTCAAAGATAGTTTGAACATAAGTCTTAAATATAGATGTTAGACAATTTGCATCATGGGTAGCTAAACTTCTGATCATAATATCTAGTTGTTTCATTGTTTGAAGGATTGCGGTGTCAGCATGTAGGCCAAAGGTAAAGCTGCCAGACATAGTAGTTCCCAAATCTTTATAGTGATTAACCTCTTGTGAATAATAGATGCCATACATATATGTTTTTAATACAAGGTTTTCCAAAGCACTTTATGCTGCACCCATCAGTATTAAATTCAAAACTGTCTCCACCCAAATGTTAATCTCAGCCATTTAAGAGTTTATTTATTTGTTTTTGTTAACTGGTAAAGTCTGACTGGGCAGACCACATTTTCAGAAGAGACCCATGGAGAAAAGCTCCGTCAAAGATCATTTATTTTAACAAATGAATTTCAGACAATTGTCAGAAAAATAAAGTTGTTAGGGGTGTATTGATTCAAGCAGAGCAGGGATGAACATGAGCATGACCAGGACTTGGCAAGCTAATGTTTCATCTGGACTTTATAGCTTGGAAGTATCTCAGTATTTTTATTTGTGTGGGGATGGAGTTACAGAGTTTGGTGCTATAGCAGGAGTATAGGGCTTCCCCATTTGCCTTACTAGTGCTTAGTAGAAATTTATCACCAGAATGAGGGTCTCTTGTGAGGTTGTAGGGCAATAGTATATTTGTTAACGCAGGGCATTTACAGAATAAAATATCAGTTTGTGTGATGAACTAGCTGTGAATATGTTAGGCAGCTGCTAAACTCTAATGAGTTTAGCTGTTTCATGGCTTTGTAGTGGTGGGTTCAGTGTATAGTGTTGGTAGAAATGTAGCTACTTTGTTGTAACAGGAGGCTATAGTTTGGATTTTAGTGAAGAACTTAGGTTTGTAAGGACAGGGGAAGCATATAAGAGGGATGGAAGCAAATTAGGATGTGGCTATTTTTTTTTCTTGCAGGGTCTGTAAAGTACTGTTTTGCCCCGTAAAGGGAGCCAAGTTACTGGTGGGTCTTTTTAATTGATTGAAGAATATATAGATCAAATTTAAGATTGTCATCTATTACAATGCTTGGTAATTTAGTATGTGGTTTTATTTTATTTGCAGATGTAACCAAGAAATATTGTTTTTGATTCAGGTAATGTTTTGGGGTGAACAGCATGTATTTTTTTAATTGTGACTGAGGAGCAGGTTTGAAATTTTCAGCCAGATTTAGATTGAAGGTGCATACATTTGAGTGATTTCTTAGACTTGGATATTCTTGTGGTTGTACATATTAAAGTTGCATCATCTATGGAGGTGTAAAGCTTGTTTACAAAAATATTATAGAGATGCTGTCTTAGTATAGAACCCTGTGGAACACCTATGGGAACTGGAAGGAAGAGGAGAGATCCTGCTGTCATTGGACTGCTTGCTGCCTTCCTAACAGATAACTAAGGTATTTTGTAAGGGAGGATTGAGAGAGAGTTCAGGGAATAGATGTTGGTGTGATATAGTGTCAAAAGCTTTGAATAAGTCTAGGAACACAGTTGACACTAGTTTACAATTATTCCTGTGCTGGTTTATAAATACATACAAATATTTCAAACACAGACATTAATGTCTTTTTCACATAACTGTCCAGGCTGTTCACAAAAATATCTAAACTAGTACTTGCTTTAATGTAATTTGGCAGTCTATTCCATGCATCAGCTGCTCTCTCAGAGAACCAGTTAGTACACCTTTCATTCCTATAGAATATTCTGAATAGGTTGTCTGATGATTCTCTACTACTTTTTAATAACTCTAAACATTCCCAGAGGTAGCTGTCTCTAAATGCCCTAGATACCTGAATAAGGTCCCCTCCTAAATATCTATAAGAGACACTGTACAAGTTCAGGTATTTTACTCATTCATAATAACAAACTTTCACATCAATGGATGCCTTTGGTGTATTTCCACTGTGCTCTTTCCAGTTTACTCATGCTTGTTTTTATAAGGCTTCCATATTGTTATTTCATGCTCAAGTTTGGGTCTAATGTAACTAACAAACAATGACTTCATAATTTCTGATTTCCTAGACCATCATTAATCAATTGGTTGATATGATTAAAATAACTCAAAGATGGATCTACCCATATATCCAGATCCTTGAATAAATCTACAGTTTCAATCACTGTATGCTTAAGTATTCTCATTTCAATTTATTTCTCCGAAATCTCATATGCTTAGTGTATTATGTATTTATCAGCATATTATTCTCCTGTGCCCAAATAGTCAATTTAGGCTTATAGTATTGGTGAAGTGAAGGAGGGAGTTGGTGGTATTTGTGGTTGGGTAAGAAACCATGTTGTGTTTCACTGAGAAGATTATTTGAATTTTGGTCATGTAGAAGCTGATCATGAATATATTTTCAAGTATTTTTGATTGGGGGGGATTGCAATGGGCCTATTGTTATTAAACTTTGTAGATGTACCTCCTTTATGTAAAGGATTAATAAAGAATTTTTCCAGATGGAAGGAATGTATTTTTTGAATATCAATCTACTTTTCAGTACAGACACTGGAAAAGCAAATGCAACTGCAGTCATTTTTAAATAGTCTGAGGGGAGTTAGTCAGCAGTTATGGTGATTGGTTTTAGTTATGTAGGACTTTTTTAATGGTGGAGATTGGTACTGCGCTGAAGTCAAACAACTGAGATTATTTAACAAAGGCTGCAGGTAATGAGAAGGTTCTAGAGGTATTAATGTTTGTGAGGGACTGTATTGGCTGCGTGAAATAGCTGTTAAACTGTGTGGGAATTGGATCAGTAGTATTGTTGGATGTAGGGGTGGGGTTGCTAGTTTGGTCTGGATGTAAAAGTTTGTTTATGGATGATCAGAAACATTTGGGGTTGTTTTTGATGTTTATTTTGGAGGATGTTATAACAGCTATGTTTGTCACATTTTATTTGGTATTTTTTCCTATTACTTAGGTGCCTAAAAAGTTGGAATGCACATTGTGTTTTGTTTCTGAGCCACTCTTTCCAGGCTGTGTCACACTGTAGTTTTAATTCCTTACTTTCCTTTGCTACCCATGGTGCTTGGTTGAATTTGACCCTTTTGGTGCTTACTGGGGCAAGGATGTTGAACATGTTTAGGAATATATCATTGAAGTGTATGTCAGCAGAGTCTAATGACATAGATTTTAGTATTTTCCAGTTATATTAAAAGTTGATAAAAGTGTATTTTTAAGTTGATAAAAGTGTCTTTGTCAAAGTTTTTTGAGTAATGAATGTGGCTGTAAATTATTTGTTTATCTTGGATACTGTAACTTTTAAATCCATAAATAGGTAGATGGTCACTTAGGCTGTCTGGAAGGCTACCTGCTGTCCTAATTTATTTGGGTCTGTTATTAAGAATCTAGTATAAGGTTCATTACCTACCAGTGCATTTGTGGATTGCACTAACTTATATAATTAACTATGTAAAGCTGATTAGATTTGTAGAATCAGATGGGATGTTGCTATTGATAAACTGCCAACTTATATTTAAGTCTCCTAATATTATTATTTCATATTGAATATGGTGCAATATCCAGTATAGAATATTTTCCACAGTGATAATAATAATACTAATAATAATAATATAAATATATATATATATATATATATATGTATATATCTATCTGTATATATATATATATATATATATATATATATATATATATATATATATATATATATATATATATATATATATCTGTGTATATATATATATATATATATATATATATATATATATATATATTTGCTAAACAAAGTGTTTACCTATTGCTGGTTTTGAGATGTGATGACAGTAGTTCTGTGTTATAAAATTATTGTGTCTTACATGTGTATGTGTACCTTCCAAGCATATACATCTCTATGGTTTCAGGCAACTAATACAAACTCCCACCTGTATAGATAAATCTACAAATAGAGTCCATACTAGACTGCGTACTTACTAACCTCCATCCTCAGCACAACACTTTGGCACACTACCCAACACCCTAAGTGATCACCTCCCCACCTTTGTACTAAGACAACAAATTAAAAACCGTCCCTCCAAAAAAATTTGCTACTCTAAAAACTTCAAATCAGATGACTTCATAACAGCCTTAAACTACTGCAAATGGTCTCCACTTACCAGCCTTCCACTGGACATGGCAATAGACCACTTTAACTTCATCTTTCTAAATATATTTAATCAGCTAGCCCCTCCTACAACAATTAGAATTAAATCCAACTATGCCCCCTGGCTCCCAAAACCACTTGCTGACCTCTAAAAGAAAGATAAGATGTGGGACACCTGGCGTAACAATAAAACTAACTCAAATATGCAATTATTTCTTGAACTAAGAAATAAAGCTAAAAGGCAAATAAGGAATGATAAAAAATTCACTACTCTGACATCCAAACTAAACACATCTCAAACCCACAGAACTTCTGGATGGCTATTAACAAAATTTTTCAACCAGGTAAAACTAGTACCCCACCCACGAACATAAATGGTACCACTAACAACATAGCTTACCCAATTCAATGACTACTTCACCAGTTTGATTCTTAAACTGATTACCCTTCTTCCCACACTAGTCTCCCAAATCTGCATAATCCCCCAAACAAACAAAACCTCTTTTCACTCAAACCACTCCCAACCAGTCTCATCTACAAACACCTGTTCAAACTTAAACCTACTACCCTCGCAGCAGACAAACTCTCAGCAGAAAACCTCTGGATCACTGCCAAAGCCATTGCACACCCTGTTTCCATATTAATTAACAGATCCATAGTTGAGCAATCTGTACCTTCCTTCTGGAACCCTTCCCTCTGGAAAATCTCTCACATAATTCCTTTACATAAAGCTGGCACCTCAACTGAATTATCCAACTACTTTTGAGTAGCCATACTATCACATTGTCAAAATATTGGAAAAATGTATTCTCTCTCAGATACTAAACTATCTCCTATCCAACAACCTTCTTGCGAAAACACAACACGGGTTCCGACCATACCGTAGCACTACCACCACCCTCATTAGTTTTATCAACACTGTCAATCAATAGTGGAACCTGGGTAATCTAGTCTCTACTGTCTTTCAAGACCTGTCTAAATAATTTGATACAGTCTCTCACAACAAACTCCTAAATGTCCTCTCTGAATGCAACCTAGGTAATGTCACCCTGCTCTGGTTTAAAGACTATCTCTCAAACTGCCAGTAGGCCATTAAATGGATGGACTCCCTATCTCCCCTCTTTCCAGTTACCTTAGGCATACCACAGGGATCTATACTTGGACCTCTGCTTTTTACCATTTTCACAAACAACCTACACACAGCCACCTATCGAGCAAATTTGGTCCAATATGCCAATGACCCCACACTAATCTGCGTGGCTCCCTCCCTCCAAATTCTTCAAGAAAAAAAAACAAGAATTCTTCACCACCATAGAAACCTGGCTGTCAAACTCTCAATTTATTCTAAATCTCCAAAAAGCCCAACTCATGCTTTTCTATCCCTCCAAAACTACTGACCCCTTTCCCCATTTTAAAATATCCTCAACAGACAGCACCTTCATCACCCCAGTGCCAAAAACCAAACTACTAGGGACAATCATTGACCAAAATCTGAAATTCGATAAACATATAGCCCAGACCATTGTAAGGTGGAGTTCAGGGATGAGTTAAGACAGGCACTGGGTGGCAGTGAAGTGTTGCCAAATAGCTGGGTAACTACAGCACAGCTAGTAAGGGAGATGGCTAGAAAGGTGCTTGGTATCACATCGGGACAGAGGAAGGACGACAAGGAGACATGGTGGTGGAATGAGGAAGTACAGAAGAGTATACAGGCAAAGAGGTTGGCAAAGAAGAAGTGGGATTGTCAGAGAGATGAAGAATGTAGACAGGAGTATAAGGAGATGAGGTGCATGGCAAAGAGAGAGGTGGTGAAGGCTAAGGATAAGGCATATGAAGAGTTGTATGAAAGGTTGGACACTAAGGATGGAGAAAAGGACCTGTACCAATTGGCTAGACAGAGGGACCGAGCTAGGAAAGAAGTGCAGTAGGTAAAGGTGATAAAGGATAATGAGGGAAACATACTCACTAGCAAGGAGAGTGTGTTGAGGAGATGGAAAGAGTACTTTGAGGGGTTGATGAATGAAGAGAATGAGAGGGAGAGAAGGTTGGATGGTGTAGGGATAGTGAATCATGAAGTGCAATGGATTACAAAGGAGGAAGTAAGGATAGCTATGAAGAGAATGAAGAATGGAAAGGCTGTTGGCCCAGATGACATATCTGTGGAAGCGTTTAGGTGAAATGGCAGTGTAGTTTTTAACCAGATTGTTTAATGAAATCTTGAAAAGTGAGAGGATGTCTGAGGAATGGAGAAAAAGTGTTTTGGTAACGATTTTTAAGAATAAGGGTGATGTGCAGAGCTGTAGTAACTACAGAGTGATTAAATTGATTAGTCACAGCATGAAGTTATGGGAAAGATTAGTGAAAGCTAGGTTAAGAAGGGATGTGATGATTAGTGAACAGCAGTATGGTTTCATGCCGGGAAAGAGCACTACAGATGCGATGTTTGCTCTGAGAGTGTTGATGGAGAAGTACAGAGAATGTCAGAAGGAGTTGCATTGTGTTTTTGTAGACTTGGAGGAAGCATATGACAGGGTGCCTAAAGAGGAGTTGTGGTATTGTATGAGGAAGTCAGGAGTGTCAGAGAAGTATGTAAGAGTGGTACAGGATATGTACGAGGGTAGTGTGACAGCGGTGAGGTCTGCGGTGGGAGTGACAGATGCGTTTAAGGTGGAGGTGGGGTTACATCAAGGATCAGCTCTGAGCCCTTTCTTATTTGCAATGGTGATGGACAGGTTGACAGATGAGATCAGACAGGAGTCCCCATGGACTATGATGTTTGCAGATGACATTGTGATCTGTAGTGAGAGTAGAGAACAGGTGGAGGAGACCCTGGAGAGATGGAGATATGCTCTAGAGAGAAGAGGAATGAAGGTCAGCAGGACTAAGACAGAATATATTTGTGTGAATGAGATGGAGGATAGAGGAATGGAGAGGATGCAAGGAGTAGAGATGGCGAAGGTGGATGAATTTAAATACTTGGGGTCAATAGTTCAGAGTAACGGTGAGTGTAAAAGAGAGGTGAAGAAGAGAGTACAGGCAGGACAGAGTTGGTGGAGAAGAGTGTCAGGAGTGATTTGTGACAGACGAGTACCTGTAAGAGTGAAAGGGAAGATCTACAAGAGGGTAATGAGGCCAGCTATGTTATATGGGTTGGAGACAGTGACATTGACAAAAAGGCAGGAGTTTGAGCTGGATGTGGCAGAGTTAAAGATGTTGAGATTTGCACTGGGTGTGACAAGGGTGGACAGGATTAGGAATAAGTATATTAGAGGGTCAGCCCAGGTTGGAAGGTTTGGAGACAAATCCAGAGAGGCAAGATTATGTTGGTTTGGACATGTGCTGAGAAGGGATGCGGAGTATATTGGGAAAAAGATGCTAAGGATGAAGCTACCAGGTAACAGGAAAAGAGGAAGGCCTAAGATAAGGTTTATGGATGTGGTGAGAGAGGACATGCAGGTGGTTGGTGTGACAGAGCAAGATGTAGAGGACAGGAAGAAATGGAAACAGGTTATCCGCTGTGGTGACCCCTAACGGGAACAACCAAAATAAGATGATGATTATATAGCCCAGACCATAACTAAAATTCATAGAAAACTAGGCACCATTTATCAATGCAAAAACTACCTGACCAATGACAGTAAAGCCATCATTGCTAGAACTCACCTACTCTGTGCATTACTATACTCATCCGCTATTCTAACCAACCTAAACAAAGGTGACTTAAAGAAATTAACCACTTGCTATAACAAAATAGCAAAATCTGCTGCTAACTCCTCCTGTCGATCCTACCACTGTCAAACTCTTAAGCAATTAGGCTGGCTAGAATTACCCAACTTGTTAAACTTTATGCAACTTACTGTGGCACATCAAATAGTTTACCATCCCAATAAAACACCAGCTCTAACAGGACTACTCAACTTCTACAACAACTGCCAACTAAGATCCACAAACAAAGCACTCGTAGAAATATCTAAAAGCAAATATATGTCAGGTGACTCCCTTTACTCAAGCGCAGTTCCCAAAATCTGGAACTCCCTCCCTCTGGAATCAGAATGCAAAATAACAAATCTAACTTCAAAAATCAACTAAAGTCCTACCTAACCAATTACTGGATATGCAACTGTCAAGACCCAGACTAACTTACTTAATAAATACCCCGTCCTTTCTCATAACTAGCTGTAAATGGTATATTCCATGATAAGGTTCTACAGTTACATAATGTATGACACTTCAATGTGTATCACTATCTCAAATTAACTACCTGTATCTTACTTTCTGTGTATTATGTATATGTATTTTGTAATGACTATGTTGAATATTTTTGTATTGACTGTTTTAAACATTTTTGTATTGTGATGTACTATGTGGAGATTTTCTCCCTGGGCCTCAGCTGAAAATGGACAATGTTTACCTGGTCTGACTTTCCTGGTAAGCAAATGTAAAATAAAATAATAAATAAATGTTTAGGGAATGCTTGTAGCTGATAATTCCACCTGTCTGTTTATTTGTCCTGTCAAGTCTAATTATACTGAAACCAGGTGCAGTAATTTCATTGTTATTTATGCTTTTTTAGCTAGGTTTCTTTTGCTATAACTATGTCTGGTGAATATGTGGCAATGCAAGCATGTATGTATTGAAACCATTATCATTTTAAAATCATCAGAGTACTTGCTAATCCAGCAATTTATACTTTTAGGGATGGTTGAAAGGCTATGTTAAAAGATAAGGGCCTGATACGGAACCGCATGGTGCGCCAGAAATAACTGGTAAATATTCAGAAGTAGTACTATTAATAACTATGGCTGTTGTTCAAGCCAAACATCTATACTGATATCCATTCAATGATATATGGATTAAACTTAACATCATGCAATGCCTTATAAATTTTCAAAAGGGGAACAGAATCAAAGTCCATAGCAAGATCTAGGTAGATAATATCTGAAACTAATCCTAGATCAGCTGCATAGTAACTGGGTCATCAAATCCCATACGATTAGTGAGCATTGACGTGCTCTTGATGAAGGTGGTTAATACCTAGTAATGCCATTTTGTTGTCATTCATTATATCAACAAGGCACCTTTCAAAGCATTTACCTACTATGGATGAAATTAAGCTGACCAGTCTGAAATTCTTCACATCATCCCTACAACATGTTTTGTATACGGGTGTAAAATTTGATTTCTTCCAAGTATTTGAAAGTTTGTCTGAGTAAAGAGGTTTGTCAAAGATGTTAATTTATATTGGTACAAGAGTGCCCCTTTAAATTATGCAGCAAAATATTTGAGATGGTCACCAGCCCCATAGATGTTTTCTTAATTTTATTCACTGCTACTTTGATTAATGGAGAAGATATAAATGGGAAGCAATCCCACAAAGGAGTCTTAAAATCAAAGTCATGATCAGTAAAACTACTATCAGTAGAAGTAAAGAGCATATTAAATTCATTCACTGCCAGAAACTAAAGAAGTGTTTACTTTTAAGGCACATACTTAACTTATTTTGGTAGATTTGCTGATATATTCACAATAGTTTTTTTTGCTAGTATATTCACCCATCCTTTTTTCATAACTTCGCTTTTCAAGTCAAAGTTTATTTTTAGAAGCTTACTAATCATGTTAACTTGCTTTTATTGAAACTATTTGGAAATTTCTTATACACATAGAAGGCCTTCATCTTTTTTCCATACAGTTTAATGAACTCATTATTTCACCAAAATGGAAATGTATTTTTATATTTGTTATGTTTACTAGTAGAAATGGGCTCCATACATACCTCAAACCATCCCGAATTACTCAGTTTTTACAGAGTTTTGGGGTCCAAATAATGCTGTGCCATGATTCCCGAGTGGCACCCCTTAATTTCCAAATTTCCCAGCACTTTATTTTAAATTTGTTTGTTCTGGCTTTCGGAGCTGATGTCATCATGTGCGTGATGACGTCAGTGCCATAAAACAGCCTGCCAGCCTGTTGGAATTGAGCTAGCTGCCTAGCTAGTTCATGCGTACAAGTCCAGGCGGGAACGTTATACTGAGGAGGTATCTGCTGCCTGCAGGATCGTTATGCTGAAAGTCCTGGAGGTATCATACCACTTTGTGGGTATGCTTCCATCTCTTGATGTTTGCTGAACTCACACAGAACCACCGAGAGTACAGTAAAGAAACAGGAATCAACCAAATAAGTCAGTGATTTCTATTTCAACAAGTGCAACACTTAAATTGATTTTTCTTTCCTACTTTCCCTTACATTTCAGTTGCTCTTTATTTCCCGCTTTCATCTTACATGTGGCACAGCATGACAGTCTGGAGCTAATCTGTTTGTGGCAATAATGCTAAACTATTAATGCAGGCTTACTCTGGTTCATTTGCCAGATAGATGACTGCCATCACTTTTTTTTCTTCATATTCTTTCACATAGCATAGTAGTTATCTATCCTCCATTGCTGATAAATTTTCAAGTAACTCTGAAGCAAATGTTTGCAGGAAATTCTCAATTTCATCCCGCTGCTATGTTTGAATAATTGTTTTAGTTCTATCTACTATCATTTGAACTTATGACTGCCGTCATCAGATATCTGATATGTCACTTATTTCATAAGGTACTACTTTTGAAATAAAGGGACCACATAAAAAATCATTCCCATTATTGTGATCACGCGTTAACATTGCATTAAGAAATTAAAGTCTTTTAGTGCTGCCAACAAACAGTAATCTGACGGTTATAATTTAATAGCTGAGACACGAGCTGGAAAGTAATGTTTAATAAGATGTTTACAATTCTGGAATAAATTACCATCGAAGCAGGCACTTGTATCATCAATTAAAATCAGCACCTTCCAAAGACAACGGCGAAGCTTTACACGTAGCTTAGCCCCAGGCCCAAATTGTGATTAAACACTTTCTGAGACAATTGTAGCAGACATTCAGGCACAAGAGTGCTACTTGTTCTTTTCTTCTGCCAATTTCATGCTGCATTGCTTAAAGCTTTGTGGTTCTGCTGATATTGTACTAGTCATATGAAAATAATGCTGCTCTATGTAGGAAGAGTCAGTTTACCTTTTGTTATGAAAAGCATCAAAACTTTTAATTATTATAGAAAGTGTAATCAGGTGCCATATGGCACAATACTCTCTTTTTTTTACTGAGACTGCATTCCGGCACTAATGGCAGGCCTGTCTTGTCCATCAGGGCACACAGATGACCTATCAAAGGTATTACTGTTAAAATGATTGTTTCCAAGTGGCTAAGACAAAGTTATGAAGCTGTTTTATCCAGTATCATATTTTATACCGGTGCAGCATTATATAAAGTGAGACGATAACCTCAGCAGGAGGACTATAGTCATCGTGCATATAACAGTCAAATCACAAAACATCACAGAAGAAAGATTGTGTGTGCTTGCAGTTAATGTTTCAGTAAGTCATAACTTGTGATGCCATATTATGTTGTGCATCAAGGGACTCAGAGAAGAGGAAAAATGCAAGTTTTATAATCCTCTTTTATCCTTTCTCTTTTCCTGAGTTTATGCTCCCTTGAAATTAGAATATTTAGAAATTAGGGGTGTGGTGGCAAAGCCCCCACACTGCTGGGTGAAAATCACTCCAAAAAGTGAATGTTTGCTGAACTTTGTAGTGTCATTTCTTTGTGTGTGTGTGTGTGTGTGTGTGTGTGTGTGTGTGTGTGTGTGTGTGTGTGTGTGTGTGTGTGTAAGTAGACTTTTATGATGGAAATGTTCTGAATTGGGCAGTTTTGTCATTATTGGTTCATGCATTTTGTTTCATTGCCTACTGGAAAATGTTCAAACAATAAATTTAAAATGCTCTGTAAGTCTAACGTGTGCTGTATTATACAAGGAATATAATTTAATAAAGTCAGGAAGGTGTATCAAAGAACATATTCTTGTTTTGTGTGTAAGGGACCTATGATGTGAAAATAGCCCAAAGATAATCTTTATCCACCACTGGCCACCAGATGCATTTCCTTTGGATGTGGTGTGGTTTTCAATGTTGTTTCAATGAATGTAAGTTTCAAGGGCAAAGAAGTTTTAATGCTAAGTCTATTTTCATTGTGAGACAGTATTGCTTTGTTTAGCAGATGTCTATTAGTGTTTGTGCATTGTGCTACAAAATTTAAAAATAGAATCCAAATAATCATTGTAGAAGTAAAACAGTATGCACATTAGTGTTTATGGTAAATGGGGTAAAATAGCCAGGTAATAGGACATTGGAATGGCTGCAGGGGGACTCTGGTGCCATTTTTTGGTTGTTATTCAGTTTGCATTGGAGTGGGGGGGTTATGTAATTATGTATGCACATTTTATGTTAATCAGCGTACAGATTTGTACCAATTTTTCATGGGCCTTGTCCAGATTTTTGATATTTCCACGTTGAGAGGTATGACTCCGTACAATACCTTAAAATGTCTTAAGGGTGGTATAATCAACATCTAAGTCTAGAGTAAAAGTTTCCTTAGATCAATTGACATTGCTAGTGATGTTGTGCAATTTATTATAGACAGTCTTACGGTAATTAAATTTTGGATTGGTATCCTTTAATAGTGTCTTAATTATACAAAGTCAAATGAGCTGTGGTCAGAACTACCTAGGGGTTGAAAAGCTGGTACATAATGGATAGTTCTGGGAATATTAGTTGCTTGAAGATCTAACACATTATTTCTTCTAGTGTTGTTGCTAACCATTTGTTCAAAACCATGATAAGAACATGTATTAATAAATTATTTAGAATATTAACTTTTAGCTAGAAAAATCATCCAGTCAATGTCAGGATAATTAAAATCACTTAGCAACAACTTATGTTCAATGTTCATGATGGCCTTTCAATTTAGACAAATAGTCCTAATGCTCTGTAGATCCAATATTTAACTACAGTAATACAAAACAACCCATAGTGTGCTATTTAACAAAAAGCCATATATATCAACAACACATTCTAGTGAATCATCAGTTTTAACCAGCTTTGAAGCAGGGGAGTTGTGTATTAGTGGCAACACTCCACCACCTCTTCGATTATTCATAAGACATTTATAATTGTGAAAACATAGAACACTATAGAAATAATTTTATATTTGTCAAACTCAGTGATACATGTTAGTTCAAGATGTTTTTTAGTTATACTCTGGACATGACAGTAACATTTTTACACATTTTACAAACTGATCAAGTCTTTTTGGTCTTATATTTTCTTTTAGGTTAGTACCATTAAATGTTTAATATTTTCTGAAATTTTACAAAATACAAATGTTTCACTATAGTTATTTAAATTTGGATAATATTTAGAAAACAATTATTATCCAAGACACGCTCCTCCTAATAAATTAAAATTCTGACGTTGTTCAGAAATATTGGCCGTGAACAAGTTTTGAATATATGTGGTTTGGTATAAAGATGATCATTACAACTGGAAGATGGAATTATTTAACTCAAAACTAAACTCAAGTATTTGCAACATCTCAATCTGCAAGAATGCATGCATTTCTCACCGTTTTGGCAGTGTTACCTACAGTCAAGTCAAAAACATGTCTAATACTTATATCTAGTTTATTGCCTACAAAATCCCTTTTACATTTCTTAATTTTATTTTTGACTTTCCCCTTACTTTTCTGTACCATTTTTTTTTCTGTTTTTGCTCTTTTGCCTTAGCTCATTGATTATTTTTACTGTAATATGTGTTATTCTTTACTATGGGGCAATTGTTAATGG